>NC_029781.3:2587723-2608135 GCF_000817695.3 Arachis duranensis | reverse complement strand
TCTCTCCTGATTGAATAGTTTAGGACATGAAATTTTTTTCATAACTTAGATCAGAATAACAAACAACAAAAAGTAGACGATTTTATTATTATATATATTTCCCATGGTGTATGAACTAAAAAATAGTGATGAAATGGGTTCAGATCATCAGTGAACTGTTGATTAAGAAAATAGGGAAAATACCAGAAATACAGAATTGAGAAATTTGTAGTAGTCTTAAATGGTAGAGAAGTAGATATATTTGGTAATGTGTTAGTTCCTTGAAGTCTTCTTAGTCCTATTGCTAATTCTTTGAAGGGTATGAAGCAATATGGGAATGCAAATGCCTCTACACATATCCTCCACACTTTGTTCTTCAGAGCCATTGTAAGAACCCTTTGCCAGTTTCTTCTGCCTCTCTTCTTCCAACCTCATTGAGTTTGACAAGTACAAGCTTTCTCTGTCTCCTTGTGTAGCTCCAATTAGCTGAGCAAGAGACACACTCTTGTCTTGAAAGAACGAAGCCGACGACTGTTTCTTGCAACACAAGAAACTCTAACTAATAGAGAACTTTACAAGCTTCTGATAAACTTTCTTGGTTTAATGTTAATGTGTACTTGGATTGGTCTAAAGCATATTTCATGCATGATTTACGAGCAGACATAATCACTTATTCGCAATAGTTTTTATAACTTCTAAATTTTATAAATAAAAATGAGTGATTATAAATGTTTCTAGAATACGCATTAAATATGTTTTAGTTTTTTTTTTTAAAGATGCTCTTAGTTCCTTAAAATTGCGTCGTTGATAGTTTCAATTGAACAAGATGATTGAGGCACATGAAAATTTAGAATACCTCAGTATCTAGATTAGAGGATGAGAATGAAGAGAAACTGGTGGATGGTATGTGCAATGAGTATGGTGCAACTGAATAAGCAGATGGAAGAGAATCCACAACTCTAAGTCTCATATTGAAGAAGCCAAGCCCAAGTGGCCATCCAATACCAATAGCCATCTCATCATTCTGAGAAGAAATATAAATAAGATAAACATACCAATTTGTGTATAGTTAAGTTCTTCATATCTGAATAACTTTTCTAACTATCAAAGCAATATAATAGTATACTACTCCTAATTCACCTAAGATAAATTAAAGTTTGTAGTAAATTGAAGTTGCTAGTGTTGCTATCAAACATATACTAAGTTAGAATGACAGAAAGGTAGTGAAATATGGAAATTATGATCAATAACCAATTAAACAACATAATATACAAGAAGAAAAAGTGGTAATAGTATTTTCTTTTTATAGAATATTTGGGGGGCCATGTCCCCCATTTTTCTGTTCAAAGCTCCTACACTATGTCTCAAATTCCAAGATTGTTAAGAGTTCTGTTACTATCCTCCTTTGATGTCAAGTTTGGATATCATCATAAACAATATAGTATGGAAAAATTATGTGATGGATAGTTGAAAAGACCATTCTTAAAGTGTAGCAGACACTTCAATGAAACTGTGATCCTAAACCATATAATTTTGACATGTTTTGCTAAAAATGAACAATTAGATCTGCTGGAATTCCTGGCTATACTCTTAGCTTCCAAAATTGATCAAATAATAATAATAGTCTCCAGAGGGGACCATAGTCAGATGAAAGGACATGTTGATATTATTAGGACTGATATAACTGATATGTATCAGTTCAACTCACATTCTTACAATAAAGTGTGGACAACAAACTCTTGTTTGCATTTTAATTATATCTTAGCTCATGTGGCCACTTATTTAACAACAACTAACATTATGATTCAAACTAAACACACTGCATGAGAGAAAAGGGTTTCTCTTTCTTATGTCAGTCTATTCGGAAAAATACAAATTTCATGCACATGTTATGTTAACCCAATAGGAATAATGGAATAATATACAAAATTTTACATACATAGATAACAGATAGCATGCAACTTTAGCATGTCAATTCCCAGAAAACAAAAACACAATAACATAAATTCAATCAACATTTCATTAAATATGACATGCAAGAATACCACCAACAATCGATTCCATAGAGATTAAATAAGAAGATTGCATAACATACATACAGAAACCTATATTATACAATATACAATCTCAATGAGCAAAACCAGGGAGAGGCAAAGAAAAAGCTTCAGCTTCAAATAGACCCCAGAAAACAAAATATGATTTTTATCTTTTACTGACAAAACAAGACAAGAAATATAGTATATCAGAAAAAAAAAATGAAGAAATGGAGGCACAATGTGACAGTGTCTTTGTTCTTGTTCGTGCAATGGACACAAAGTAGTGAATAATGAAGAAGATGGAACTATTACCTCTGCAACCATGGCGTCTCTCTGTCCTTCACAGGAGAAGCTGATGGCAAATTGATGGTCACAGTCTCAGAGAGAAAACAGAGCTAAAAATATAAGAATTGTTTTGGAGAAAACAAGGGTGAATTTTTTATGTGTCTGCTAACTTGCATTCTCCTTTAAACGTTAGAGACATTTAAGAGTCTGGTCCCACTTCAACATCACTTGAGTTAAGCTTTTGATCTTATCTCAAGAAATTGGAATTTTCATCAGTGTTATAAATAGGAACGCTTAGATTTAAGTTTCAATGATTGTGATTGTGAATTTATAACGTAAGAAGTAAAAATTTAAATATTTATTTTATATTCTAAAGGTTAGTTTTTAACCATTATCTTATATAATTATAAATAGTAAAGTGCTTATAATTGTATAATTAAATCAAGTATACTTAAAGTGCTTATGATTGTATAATTAAAAAGTGATGCCATAAATGGAGTAACATGTAATCAAAGAATGGCATTACAGTTAATTTAGTCATTCTCAGGGGTGACACTTCAACAGCTATGAGTGAAAAGAAAATAAGAGAAGCGTTACTATTATTTATTATTATTATTTAACTTATGAGTTTGGTGAATAAACAGATATCAAAACGGTTGAGAAGTGTTTATGTTGCTTAATTATTTGAAGCAATGGAATTTTGATCGCCATAGGAAGCATCTAAAGTACAGGTCAACAACATCGTAGAATGTTACTTACTGACCAGATTATGGCGACACGCAACTCGAATTCGTGTTCCATGAACACACGAAATTGAAATATATTTGCTACAGACTCTCTTGGAAATGAATCCTCTCCATTTTTTTTTGTCATTGGAGAGAATAAAGTGTAATCTCCTACCTCTAATTCTACAAGTGAGACCAGAAATAAATGAGAAAGAGAGAATGTAATGAAGGGTGAGATTTTCTACTAGATACTATCCAGTTTTTTTTTTTCCACTAAAGAGGATCCACTCCCGACTTGCATAATAGACAACAGGGGTAGAAGATGTGGATGACAGTATTCTTTGCAGTGATTTGGAACATCTGGTTGGAACGGAATGCACGAATCTTCAAGAATGCAAGAGCAAACCTGAAGGTCATGCACACAAGGACGTTGATGAGCTACACGGAATGGAGTGGTGGTGATCCTGGGGGAGGATGAGAGTACTGGGGATAGTAGGGGTTGGTTGATTTGTTGGTAGCTGATTATGTGTCTTCTTCTTTCTTTTATTTGCTCCACTTTAATATGTTGAGCTTCCTTTGTTTCAAAAAAAAAAGAGGATCCACTCCCGACTCTCTTCTAAGAAAATACTAATAGTTTATTTTATTGGGCGTGTCAAAATTTATTAATATAATAGGTTAAATAATATTAAGAAGCCACTTAGATAAAGACGTCTAAAAATATTTTTTTAAGATTTTTTTAATAATTAAAATTTAACATATATAATCGATTAAATAATGTTATTTTTGTCAAAATTAGACTAGATAAATTTATTTAATCGAAAAAATGATAAATCAAATTTCGAACTGGTCTAAATTAATATTAATTTTTATAAAAAATGACTATAATACCCTTANTAAGTATTTTAGTCATTTTCTATAATAGGGTATTGGAGTCATTTTTTATAAAAAAATATTAATTTAGACCAGTTTAAGATTTGATTCACTAATCAAATTGTCTAGCTTAATATAATAAATTTATAAAATTAAATTAAATTAAAATTTAATTAAAATTTTTTTGAAACATTAAAATTCTGTAATTTAATATTAATTTAATCTAATTTCATAATTTTATTATATTATTCACTAATTAAGACTATTAGCAAACTCTAATACTGTTAAGACTTAAGAAGGTGTATTATTTGACGTATTATATTCACACACTCTAATACTATTAGTAACAGAAACCAGAAAAAAAACTAACATGATTAACTTAATTTTTTTTTAAAATAAATTTAATTAAAATATTATTCGATTATCAATTTAAAAAATAAATAATTTTTTACGAACTAATATGATCATTTACTCAAATTTTATGTCAACGGCTATTTTTTCTATTTTTTTGTTTTTTCCTACCACCTCTCTGGTTTAGTTGTTTTCCTATTTTCAATGGTACGTGAAAATCATGAGTGAAGTGAAGTACTTAGTACGTACTTATGAGAATGATGATGTTGGTATTCGAACTGCGCCATCTGATGAACGTTTACGTTAGCCTTTAGACACAGATGACACCTAAAACTCATTATATTTGCTTGCATTCCTATAAATGCTGTTGTTAGAGACCAATAACATGTAGGTTAATGTTACAACATCTTTTAATGAAGAATAAAAATTGTTCTACTTATAATAAAAAAGTAAAAAATATTTAATATAAATCATATTCAGCTAAGGTGAAAACTCAGGCGAAGTCGACTTCACGTTAAGTTAATATCTGAAAACAGTTGGATAAAAATTTAGTCAAATCAGTCAAATCATCTAACGACTCTCAAGTATTAACTTCACATAAAATCGATTTCACTTGAATTTTCACTCTCACCTCATTTCACTACGTACAAGAGCGTGCACAACTGCACAAGTTCCATTAATCTTTCTTAGGATATTTACTAAAAATTGGCCCAGACCCTGAAGAGAAATGAAATCCAGCCCACAATTATAACAAGTTTGGGCCAACTCTAAGTATGTAAACCCCAATCTGGGATTTTATTGGAACTTTAAGCTATTACAATGGGCCTAAGTTGCAAACCCAAAACAAAGATAGGAAGTTTGCTGAATATTGAGTTTTTGAGAGTCAAAAGTCAAAACTCAAGATAGCTATGATTTTACGACAGATATTTCAATTGTATTGTGAATTTGTGATCACAAAATGACTTGGTGTTACACTGTATTGATAAATTACTTTTACATAAATATATGCATAAACTAATTTCTGAAATTGATTAATAGACCATAGCTATGCTACTAAGACATAAAAAGGTTGATATTTAATTATATATAAAGTTAGTTTCTGTGGCAAGAAGTACAAGTAGGTGTAGTGATAATTTTTGCATGTGCTTCATGGCAAGAAGTTTTTTAGGGTTTGGTGTTTTAGGTTAGCAGTCAATTCTTATGAAACCTAACACTTTCAAATATGAATTGAGCTGCTTAATTTCATCTGTAAAATAAGAAATTTATTTTTATTTTGAGTTGGCTCACCTGTGCTTCTGACTTATGTGATTTGAAGAAAGAATAAGGTATACTAGTTTAGTAAGAAAAAAGCTAAAAAGAAAATAAAAGAAAAAGAAAAAGGAATTGTAATACCGTTAATTGCGGAGAGACCAAAGGCTAATTGATTTGTTTCAACATTTTATTTTTCAATTTGATTAGGATGCTAATCAATAACTACTTCTTGGGTCATTGACAATGGTAGAACAACCATCAGCCACTAATCTTGTTTTAAACACATTTTTAGGTAGCGTTTGGTAGAGAGACAGAGACTGAAAGACTGAGACTAAGAGATAGAGACTAAAAAACAGAGATCGAAATAAATTTTAATATTCTGTTTGGTGCAAAGTGAGAGACAGAAATTGAAACAAGAATAAAACTCTAATTTAAGTTGCACAAAGGATAAAAATTAGAATTAATTAAAATAAGAGTATTTTAGGTATAAAATTTTAGTTTCCGTCTTTAAAAATTTCAGTCCTCTGTGTCCTTACTTTTTGAAGGTATTAAAATACTGAAATTTTAGAGAGAGACAAAAATTTTAGTACCAGTCTCTGAATCAACAAACATAATACTGTGTCTCAGTCTCCCAATCTCTGTCCCAGTCTCTCAAAACAAATGTCACCTTAAAGACAAATTGAAGTGACAATTATGGCTAAAGAGAGTGGCAAAAGGGGTAATAACAATAATAAGGACCATTATGGTTCTTAATTATTTTCTCAAACCGTACTTCTAATAAGACAATTTAGAGAAAGTCTAAGGGGCTAATATTTTTATTAAAATTTGGTCAGCACTTAACTAGCACAAGAAAAGTGAATAATTACACACTATTAGATAAAATTTTACACAATTAAAAACACCAATAATAATTAATTGATGGCTACAAATTACAAAACTTGCTAGCACTCCTCGACAATTTATTAGGCAGCAGATAAATATATAAACTGTACACTAATGTAGGTGAAGACGGCCTTTAAATTTGTTTGTTGAAACTTGCAAGAAGGTAAGTGAAGCATTAGTAGCATCAACACCAAAGAGTAAGTGAAGCATTGATGAATCAATGAATGAATGAGTGAATAGTTGTCCAAATTTTTATCTTGAGGAAATTTCTTATGCACAGAGCCTCATTTTTACTAAGTTTGTCCAAGTATCATTTTCCTAAAATAGTGTGTATAGAATGAAGTGATCAGAATTTCATTTTTAACTAAGACACTTCCAAAAGGACATGCACCATGTTGGACAAAATAATGTTGCTTCCTCATCACAATGTCCAAAAGACATCATCAGAAGATTTAGTGATGCTTCATCATAATAATGTTCAAAAAAATTGGTATCCAATTTCATGGTAGCAGCTTAGCATGCAGGTAGGGTCAGGTAACATGGACCACTGATGTTAATCTTCCACATATTGCGCTGCTTTGGAAAATTGTGTAAAATATTGTAAACTAGAGAGATTAAAATAAAATAAAGCAAGAAACAAACAAACAAACAAGCTTAATTACTTGACATCATACAACTTATTAGCGGGTATATAAGCAAAAATTAAATTACACATGTGCCTGCATAATACTTACTTGATGCTCAATTCAGAGACAATGGGATTCCAGAACACAAGATATTAAGTACAAAAATAAAATAAAATAAAAAAGGAGTAAAAGCTCTCCATAAGTTAATTAATAAGCTATTTCTTTCAACTTTTGTATTTGTTTTTTTGAGAAAGCACAATTGAGAACACATGACAGCAAAACACAGCAGTAGTTAAAGTGAATTGTTCACTTTCATGGCTGAGTGTCATCTATCTCATCTTCAAAGAACTCCTGGTTGTTGTTCTGGTTTGAGTTGTAGTTTCCATGGTAGGCATTGCCTCCTTGGTTGTTGTAACTATTGTAATTGTTGAAGTTGTCATTGTTGTTGTTGTTGTTGTGGTTGTTCACTACTCCTCTGTATGCTTCACCATGGTTATTGGTGTTGTACTTCTCAGATTCAAGGTCATAATAGTATTTTCCACCCTCCAAAAACCTTGTATCACTCATGCCTTGCCTCTCAGGATTGTACCTGTTGTTGTTGTTGCCATTGCTTCCAGCATTGTTGTTGTAGTTGTTATGGTTGTCCATGGAGTTGTATCCTTCTTCTGTGTACTTTGTGTCACTCAACTCATTCTGGTAATTGCCATAAGAATCTTTGTTGTAGTAGTTATTGTTGTTGTTCATGAATTCTTCATTTTGGTCATTGTTGTTGGAGAATTCATGGTGGTTGTCATAGTTGTTGTAGTACTTGCTTGTGTCCTCAAACTCAGTGTTGTATGGCTTGTAATTTGTGGTGGTGGTGGAAGGGTGATGCTCAAAAGTTTCATGGCCATAAAGGCCATAGCTGTTCTCAGTAGTCTCAGGAACAAAAGATGGTTGTTCTTGCTGGGGATTATTGTTGTTGTTGTTGATCAAAGGAAACTCTTTGTTTGGAAGTTGTTCAGTTTCTTTGACAGAGGTGACTTTGCTGAAGAATTGGCTCTCTCTAGCATTGATTATTTCAAGAGACAGCAAAAGGGTTGTTAAGAAAATGCAGGAAATGAAGTTTGAGAATGGAGCCATAGGTAGTGAGTGGCAAGAGAATGGTTTGATGAGCAACTATGCTTTTGCCTAAATGTGTTTATATAGAGGACTTTTAGGCTCTCTTTGCAATATTAGGTGGAAAATGTGAATGAGGTTTTTGATTATTGTGGTCCCTCTTGACTAATATATATGTGACTTAGGAGTTAGGACTCTTCTTAATTAATATAATTGTATCTTTATAGAAAAATAAAACAATATTATTTTTCCATAATTCCCTAGCTATCTTTTAACGAACCTCATTATTGATTAGTAGTTGCACCATGCATCATGACGCAACCATTGCATTCATCCAAAACTACCGTATTTCAATTTTGGGGTTGCTATCATATGTCAATAAGTTGACTTGAGTGATAAAAGTTAAACTGTATCCATCCTTGGATGCGGTTTCCCATATATAAATCTCTAAAAAGTAACAAGAAACATGTGATAGTAAAATATTCTTAAAGTGAAGACTTACATGTAGTTGTCTTCGTACGAAATTAATAATTAATCATAGTTATATAACAATTTAGTCAAATATGTCAAATTATTTAATGGTTCTAAATTAACAGCTTTACATAAAGACAACTATACGCGACTTTTTGCCTATTTTTAATTTATCATAGAACAGAATTGAATTCCTACCTCATCCTTATTAAACTTGTTTTTACCAAATGATCCTAAAAAAATGTTTGCAATCAATTAAATATTTAAATAGTTGCACATGGTAGATATGGAGCTGTTGTATTAATTATGGTTAAATAGAAGCCAAAATCAGCTCTGAGATTTTATGCCTTAATAAGTAAGACGGTGATGGTTGTAGCTCCATAAATCATCATAATATCCCACCAAAGGAAGCAAGAGATTCATTACATACACTTTGATTTCAAAAATATATAAAAGCTAGATAAATAATAATAATAATAATAATAATAATAATAATAAGTATTGTTCTAAGTTCTAAGGGGAGTGTGAAAATGAGACATGGCTAGTAATTATGCGTGAATTGAGGAAGGAATGGGACACCAAAAATTAAATAATAATGGCATTTTGTTGCATATAGCATAGCATGTGCCTTACATCCATTCGTCAAGAACGTGTGCATGTTGATTGTTGAGGATTGAGAGTGATGGCACTACTGAAAACCCGCATTCATTTTCATTCATACTTTGTTCAAAATTGCTTTATTCCATATCTATCTTACTCTTAGGTTTATGCCAATTCCTGAGCACATTTCAGTAAGGATCCATAACTGAACTGCACTTCCTTTTCCTTTGGTTTATTACTACTTTTTACCATTTAAATTAGACTTTAATCTATCACATTTACAATGCTTATAACTGAACTTAACTCTGGTTCTTTTATGAGTCATTTTGCTCCTTGAAACTTCTATATTTTAGGCAATATAAAGTGTTTAAAACTGTAATACTAGAAAGATAAAAAAAAGGGTCAGAATTTGATTTATTTAGTATTTATTAATTATTGTTAGAATTAATAAATGTTAAATTGAATTGTGATGCTAGTTGTTTTGCTTCTTTTGGCTATGCTGGTTTTGGTTGTATCATTCGCAATTCTGATAATGTTAGTTAAAATGTTGCATTGAGAAAGTCGAAGTGAGCAGTGTTCTTTTTGCTGAATTATATGCAATTTGGAGAGGTTTATTTTTAGTTTGGGATAGTGAATTTGGTGAGGTTATTTGTGAAACATACTGTCTAGAAACTCTTTTCTTAGTAAACCAAAGAATGTTTGGTAAGGATATTCCGGAATGAAATTTGACAAAACATATACATGAGATTATGAATTGGAATTGGAGAGCAGATTGTATGAACATTCATCCGAATTGGAGTCAATCATGGAGTAAATTTGAATTTAGCCAATTAATTTGGTTCTGTGTCTGTTTTTTTTCTTTCTTTTTTGTTTAGTTACAAAAAAAATAAGACAGATTCTTTAACTAATTTTTTTTTGTTACCAAATATTTTTGAATTTAAAATATAATTAACATAGAGTTAGCTTTCAGACTTTTCGTTTAGCATAGGCTCTGAAATCTAGGTTGATCGATGAATGGGTTTCTGAATTCCGAGACTACAAAATCTACAACTTAGGACTCCAAATGTATGCTGTAGGGTCTTAAATGCATTATGATCTATGTATGTGTGTTACATGACAATTTGTGGCATGCCCATATGTTAATGCTACTAGTGAATAGGGTGATGAAATTAGTTTTTACTTTTCTTTTTTTAATTTTTTCCCTTTTAATCGGAAAATGGTGTTTGGTAGGGTAGGAGATACGGTTAGGACTTACTAACCAGCTGTGGATGTGTCTTTTGGGAGCCATTGTTGGCCATGCTCAACAACTACTACTTTGGGTCACCCATTTTTAAAATAATTAGGGAAGGTGATGCTACTATTTTCTTGATGCCTCTTTATCTTTTCTTTTATTATTATTATTATTATTATGGGGTCAACATTAAAAAGAATAGAAAGTTAGTTTGTGTTAGCTCAAATGTAAAGCAAAGGCAAGAAATCAATAATCATAGGCCGGAATCACAAGGAGGATTGTGGGAAGAGAGTGATGAACGGTTTGAAAAGGAAACATAAATGACAAAGAAGCTTCCTTGTTAAATGTTGTGACTTGTGACCCTAAGATAAGGAAATGGCTGGCAAGTATTTTATTTAAAAAAGTAGTGAGTGAAGTAAGTAATTAATATGGTTTGAAAGGCAGGCGCCATGTTTCATTTATATGTGTAATGGTTGAGCATGATATGTGGAGAAATTTTGGCATTCATGACGTTAACTTTTTGTTCTTTATTGGAGCCAAGCCTTGTTGCAATGACTGAAATTGATTCCGTAACTAGCGGAACTACATTTTCAGCCAGCCTTTCCGAAAGAAAAGAAAATCAAAATAGAAAGGCAACGCTTAGGAAGAGGCGTTAGTCCAAAAGGAACAATCGAATCCAATTCATTTTCAAGAGACAACAAAGACTTAGCATACGACCATTTTTTTTCTTAAAATTATAAAAAAAACAATATACTATTGTATCTTCCTTAATGACAAGAAGGTTTCAAGTCTTTTCTTTTAATGGAAAAGTTTATTTTATTTCATAATGGTGTCTCCGCATCAGTTCATACATCCAAAACAGAGAATAAAGCAAAACTAAGAAAAAAACTACCATACTATATGACAACACATTGTAATCTTCAAAGGATTAAAAATGTTGCAAGTCATTGATCCAAAATGTCTTGAAGCTTGTTGCACTATCTGGAATTATGACACCAGAAATCACAAAGGATCATACTTCTTTACTTTGAGCCATTCCACTATCATTTTTAAACTCGCACCATTTATTATAAGTATGAAATCTTAGAATTGGTCAAAGCTTAGTTTTTTTTTTTTTTTTTTTTTTTTGAAAGCTTAGTTTCTTTATTGTTAGACCATCCATCATCCAACCATTTTCACTTTCTTTTTTCCTTTGGTTTGGACCATTTATCATGATAGTCCAATAAGCAGTAACATGTTAATCGTGTTAGCGTACAATCGCCGCTAGGAGGATGTTAACGAATTCTACCTTGTTCTTCAATCGTTGTAATCTGGATTGCGAAGTGGACTCCAAAAGACAAGGGACAACAAGAGAACATTGGGTACGAGGATGGGGATGAGTGGGTTAACATCTCTGCCAAGCGGTTTCCTAGAAAGCCTCTTCCTAGCGTATAGCCTTCTCTGTTGTTGGCCCCATTGAGCTTCCTCCACCCCCTCTGCCAGAATCAGTGGTGGTGGCTGCTGGAAAGGGCACTTGCACCTCCAAGAGGTTTGAGGGGGACCCGTTCTGAAGACCCTTCTGAGGAACAGTGAGAAGCCCCATCTGTTGAGGAGGGAGGGATCGGAGAGGCACAGGAATGGAGGGTAGTCCCAGTTCAGGTAACAGGGGATCTGGGTGGCTATCAAGAGTTGAGAGTGGAGGCCTGGTTCGTGTGTGGGGCTGGTTATGATGTGGGTTAGGGCTTGGAGTCTCTGCTCCCATGTCGTGTCTTCCATCAGTTCCATGCCAAATATGAGACTCTCTGTGAATCGGATAAGATATTGCGCTTTCACGGGATACAGAAAAAAGGGTGTGTTTGGTTAAGATAATAATAATAATAATAATAATAATAATAATAATGATACGTGCTTCAAATGTTCGTGATATGAAGAGTTCAAGTGTTATTTAGAATATATTAGTTTATATTTTTAAAATGTTTTAATTTAATTTGATGTATTTTGATTCTATTTATTTAATTACTAAATTGGGTCTTATGTTTACGGACTTTAGGATTTTCTTTGTTTTAACCTAATAAGAGGTTATAAATATCTCCTTAGCTATTGTAGTCGTAGAATAGAATTTTTAAAGGTTTCAAAACCCCTTTTTTGGTTTCGTGATGAAACCATGGTGTGGACAATTGAGGTTGAGGAGTCCCTCTCTTGTTGAATCGGGGAATTGGTTAGAAGGTTGAGGAGTCCCTTCGAATCAATTCCCAGACTATGGCGTTGACAAGTTAGGTTGAGGAGTCCCTTTCTTGTTGCGTCAAGAAATTGGGTAGAAAGTAGAGTGATTTTCTTTGTGCTTAATTTCAATCTATCCTTTTTATTTCTATTTTCTAATATAATTAACAAAAATAAGAATACAAAAATAAATGAACTAAAAGGTAGAAAAATTAATGGGCTAAAGCAAATCTACTTCATTTTCTTTTCCTGATCCACTTATTTATTCCCTATAGTCATTCAGAATTTGTACAAAATCAAAATAACCAAGTATATCATACACAAGATCGAGATCAAGTATATCTCATGTTCTTCAACACAGTTGTCGGAAGAAACTTGTCAGTTGTCACCTTAGAAAGCGGGAAGAACCAATTATGATGAGAGCAATACCCAGGCACTAAATGCGGGGAAGATGATAACAGCAGAAGCCTGAAATGGAAATATGAGCTTTTGTTCAAAGAATGATAATCTCTGGTTATAAAGAGCTATCAAAATCTTTTCTCTCTTTTCTCCCCTACCCCTTTCCTTCCTCCTCCCTCCTTTTTTTGATAAGTAACTGGAAAGCTTACCAGGAAGAAAATCAATTCATCATTTGCAAGAGATGCAGTGAATTCATTTCTCTTCATCAAACTTTTTATGAAACCTTGAAGCTGCACATAAATTTATGTGTTAAGACAATTATAACTGCATTGGCTTCTTAAACTAATAATGCCTTACGTGTTGAACAATGAAAAGGCCTCACCCTATCCCCAAAAGTAAACACCATTGTGTAAATATTTATGTTTAAAAAGCATAAAAAAACTACAGGAACGCAAAAAAACTGGCAAATAATAATGAACGGTACTGGAATAGTAGTCTGAAACACCAAGTGACCAACAAACATATGAACATCATATAAAATCTATTTATCATTAAACTTCCACACAGATAGT
The DNA here is from genome assembly GCF_000817695.3 of Arachis duranensis. Lineage (NCBI taxonomy): Eukaryota > Viridiplantae > Streptophyta > Magnoliopsida > Fabales > Fabaceae > Arachis > Arachis duranensis. Next base: position 2,594,560 of record NC_029781.3, on the reverse strand, counting down.
GCTTCAAATTCTCATAAGTGAATAAGGGATCATCTTGTTTCACTAGACACTAGTTCCTAAAGACGTGTGTTTTCTAGAAAACCTGATGGTGATACTTTTTAGCCACTGAAGAGCATCGCTTGAACTGATCCATAGCCCGTGAGACAAGTGAACTGACTGAAGTCCTTTCACGAGATACATAGGAATGCAGTGCTCGAAGATCATCAAGAAGGGTGTTGGTAATCTATAGAACAAATAACAATGAAATGTCATGGGAAGAGACGAGACAGAAGTTATGAGTCATGGCATATACAAAATGTGCTTACTGCTGGGCAGTATCTTCTAGCATGGGATAATACACTATGATAAACAACAATACCAAAAACTTCAAAATTACCCTCAAGAATGTGCATCTTGTAAAGCTTGCTAGCCTTGGAGCCTTTAGAGTCCTCATCTTTTACACATACAAACACACAAATATTACAAAAGGAAAATCAATTGGAAGTTCATAAAGCATGTGAAAAGAATACTCTAATGTGTAGTAGACTCTATATTCTAGTAAATAAACTTGATATACTTTGGTAATATGAAGAGCCTGCTCAAGATGCTGAACCTGAATCCACTGTTCAGTCACAATATTGTTCATCTGAACGAAATAACATAAATGCAATGATCAATGATATGTCTTAACCAAGCATCAAATTAATGTTTTGGCTAAAATGGATATAAAGTGAAAAATTCATTATATCAGCTACCTTTTCAACTCTTAAAGTGACTTCTTCGAGTGTCTTTTCAGTATCTTGTGCTTTAGATATCAGAATATGAAGCTCAAAGTTGTTCCTTCTCAGGGCAGACCAAAGAAGTTGTACCTATGCATTTCCAAGCATATTTCTCATATCAGTTGAACTTTCAATTCGATCCAAAAAGTTATAAAGTAGTGAAATTATTCACTTATATAAATAGCTTGCAGGAAAAGAAAGACCTCTTCCTCCAAAGCTTCAACTCGTTTTTCGGCATCCAATGAATCAGTCTTCAAAAAAGAGCAACAAATGGAACTCAAATACAGAAATTGAGAGGGAAAAATCAAATCGAGTTATATTATTGCTTCCCACATAAAAACAAAGTTAGACTAAAAAATATAGGCGAGAGGAGCACAAAACAATAAGAGAACAAAACTTGAGAATTTTAAAGAAAACAAGCCAATGGCATAATTACAAACAGGTGGAAGACAAAACCTTCATTTTAGAGAGAGCAGATTGGAGAAGGAGGATTTTTTCCGACATTTCATTCATTCGATTCTCAACCTGTTCCAGATAGGCATCTCTTTCCTTTAATTTGTTATTATTCTCTTCAAGAACCGATTCTGCATTCGAATTGCTAATTTTCCCTCAGCAAGAAGTTCAAGAGAACTTTTGTTCCTGAATGATGCATATAAATTGAAGCAGAAACAAAAGATGATAAAAAAGAATTACGAAGTGTTACCTAAATGAGCAATTTTGAGGTTGATTTGGTGAATTTGGGAGGTGAATTGGTCGGTAGGTTCAGCTGAAGCTGAGAGGGAAGAGTGGAGGAGAGGAGAGAAGGCTAAGAAGATGACGACGGTAATGGAATCGGAAAGAAGAAGAGAGCGCGCAAACGCCATTGCTTCAACTGATTACTGCCTTCAGCCTCCTTCTCTTTCGTTCTTCAGAGGGGCAGAGACAGCACTCAGCACTCAGCACTCAGCACTCAGCAGCAGTGACTAGTTAACGACTCCCATGTCATAGTGTAATTTTGATTCACATCACAACTCTAGTAGAAGTTATTATTAGAAGTGTTCGTATTTTGTAATAATTATTAAAAGAAATTATTCGTATGACGATTTGTAATTAACTGATACTATAAATTTTTTTAAAAATACTGTATCTTAAGATTAAGCTCTAAGTAAATGAATTTTAAGATAATGAGATGTATACACCTAAAGATATTATCATTTCTGCACCAAATTTTGTGGGAACTGCACCATGAAGAAACTCCAGTCAGTTCTCCACAAGCAAGGTAGATAGTACATGTGGAACAAAAAAAATGAAGAAATTAGAATAAACAGAACATATGAAAGATCTAGCACAACAGCTTTTTTAACAAGTACTTCTTGCGAATTGTGTTAATCACAGCAAAAGAAGCTGGGTAAAGAGTTTAATTAATCTTGAAGGTTGTGGTAGGCTTAGAGAAGGGGGGTTGAATCTATGCCTTCCTTTTAAGTTGCTGTTTTGACCATTTTTAATCAAAGTTACAAATCTGATTCTGTTTGAACTCAGCAGCGGAAATTTATGAGACAAATTATTTTTGTCTCATGAATATCAGAAAACAGAACATGACAGAGAAGAAAAAGCTAACACCAGCATATATCCTGGTTCGGTTGCTTTGTGCTATGCAACCTACATCCAGTCTCCTCCACAAATATGGAAGAATTTCACTATAGTTAACTGTATTACATACACCAATTTCACACTCAAGTTCTAACATAACTTGACATTGGCTATGCTAACACCTAACTATTTACTCTTAGTGCTAACCCAACTAAGAAAGGGATACCAAACAGGTTCAAGATACAAGACACTTAACCAACCTAAAGAAATCTGAAAATAACTCTAGGCTTTTCTCTCAAGTGTATCTTTCAGCCTTTTTCCACTCATGGCTTTTTCTTAAGCTTTCTCACTTTGCCTTTTCTCTCAATAAATTACAGAAAGATAAGCTTAGAAAAATACATTACAAGCAGTAAAACATGAAGGAGATTGACTTTATCAACAGCCTCTGTGCTATGCGAAAAACCAGATTAGCAAGCCTCTGATTCAGTTCTTCATACTGGCGGAATGCACCTTTGAGTAGGTTACACTGTCCAGTTAGTTGAACTTCTTCAAAGAGCTCTCTCAGAACAAACACCTCAGGTTTACTGGTTTTCTCTCCTTACCTTGAATGAACAGCAAGCTCTTCTTTTATCTCCTTGCATGTTCCTTGGTTCTTCCTCCAAGGTCAACATCTTGAGCCTTGAGCTTCACCAACCACAGATTCACTTTTTCTTTTCAATCATCAAATTGGAACCTTTCCTTCTGACTTTTCCAACTTGACCGAAAGCCACAAAGGAGTAGCCGAAATTGTTTTCCAATGGTCAACCAAAATCTGAACCCTTGAACACCAACTTGGTCCCCAAGTTTTGATTAAGACCGTAGATACACAGCAGAATAGGGCAGAGAACAACTTTCCCTTCAAAGCCATTTTCGGATAGAGCAGAGAGTAGGGAAGAAAGGATGAAGATCTGATGCATGCAAGATGATATGGTTTACCTTTCTTAGGCTTGATTTAGCTTGGAATTTCTGTTTTAGCTTCTGTGCTTCGAGCTTCAAGTCTCTCTTTCTTGCTTCTTTGGTTAATGGCTTATGGAAGAAGCTTTTCTTCTCTTTCTCTTTCTTGCTTTTTTTCTGAAATCTTGATGTGACTTGATTAGAAGGAAGAAGAGCGTTGCTTTTAGTTAAGCAAGAGAGAGGGAATTTCAATTCTGAAACCAGTTCGGGCTTGGATCGGGTATTAGTATGCATGGCCCGATTTAATTTCTTTGGTTTCTTCCTTTGCTTTTGCTTGGGCTCTTTATTTTGCTTTCAGCCCAATATTCTTTGATGAATGCCTTTTATTCCATTTGGGCTATTAGCATTTGGCCTGCAACAATAAACAATTAGTTAATAAGTAGATATAATTAATCAACACTAATTATTTATTTTGCTCAAAAATAATGTTTGTCATCATTAATTAATTTAGTTAATTTCTTAACTCAACAATCTCCCCCTTGATGAAAAACATGATTTAAGCAATAATCAAAAGGAAATAAGTTTGAGTTAGGTTTAGAAAACTCCCTTTGATTTTATGTTGCTCCCCCTATCCTTTTCAACAGTAGCTCCCCCTGAATCTATGCTTTCCTCTTTATCCCTGTTTCACATTGTTCTTAAAGAAAGCACGATAAAGAGTTATGTACAATATATCTTGTACAAGGGATATCAAATGAGCAACATCACATAATCAGCCCAACATCAAGCTATTATCAGCAAACAAATTCAGCATGTGAAAACAAGTATTAATGCAGCAAGAATAAGTAAGAGGTACTAGGATCTACTGTCCTATCCTATCCTATTGCTAATTTTACTCCCCCTTTTGTCATCAAGGGCGGATAAGAGCAACAAAAACAAAGTCTTGTATCCTGCAGAAAAGAGTTAGAGCACAGACCAAAGTACTAATTTAGCTGTTTAAAGTGCACCAATATTAAGAGTTATTACAGTCATCCAAAATGAAATAGTTCAAAAGTAGCAACAGAAGCAGAAACCATGAGACAAAAAGAGAGCAGCAACAGTTTTTATGAGACAAATCCTAGGCGTCAGAACCATTCCCCTCCGAAACAGCATCCTCTTCAACATCAGTGGCAACATCTTCATCATTTTGAAGGTTATCAATGAATGTCATCAGTACAGCCACCCTATCCCTTGATTTCTTCAGGAAGTTCTCATGCTTGCTAGCCAGCTTCCTTTTCTCTTTGCTCAATTCAATCAAGTGGTTCGATTGGGAGACAAACTCTTGAGCAACATCCCTGACCACATTCAGCAAAGTGGATTTCTTCCCAGTGGAAATGGAAGTACCCTCAGTGGAAGGAGCAGTAGAATCCTCAGGGACAAAATCCTCATCTTCATCATCTAGGACGACTCGTTCAGATCGAGTGGGTCCTTTGTTCTATTTCACTGAACCACCCCCTTTTAGGTATGAATGTCTGTTCTCATATTTCTCATTGGTCAAGTCAACACCAAAATACTCAAAAATACAAGTTAGAAACATGCCATAAGGTAGAGCTTTGTCCTTTTCACTTCTAATAGAATCAAACATGTATCTAACCATCAAATATGCAAATGAAATTTCAGTTTTGGTGAGAATGGCATATAAAACAAGAGTGTCAGTGTATGAAACCCTTTGATATGAACTACTTTGAGGAAGTATAATGTGGTTGACCATTCGGTGCAACTGAGCATGTTCATATCCTAGGGCTTTGTGTGTGGGTGTAATGCCATCTATTAAGGAAACATGTTCACAAATACTAGCCAGGGCATCATTGTATGAAACACCAACTCCTTCATCCCACTTAACTGACGTGTATGCACAAGGCCCAACATCAGTATACTTCAATGCATCACTGACAGTTTCATTATTTAAAAAGATGTCTCTGCCCTTAACATAAGAATGCACACTTCCTTCATGATAGGTCATGTTCGCATAAAATTCTTTGACCAGCAATGGATAAACAGGTTTTTTGATGTCAAAAAGGTGATTCCAGTCCAGAAAAATTAAGTTGTCAACAAAAGGAAAACCTTTTCTTTTCAAAGATGGAAGATCAACGAGAAATGAAGAGCATAGGGTACGATACTGGATGACTCCCTCATAAAAATCATTATTCATGGCAGATTTGAATCTATAGGTGTTATAGTTTGAATGAGAGGTCATAAAATGGGCTTTGTGATCAAATGGTCCAATTTCTGGTTCTTTAACATTTTTAAGAGAGACTCGAGTGTTACCTCTCTGTGAACGCACAGGAACTGACCTTGCCCTGGGTTGTTGTGGCTCAGGAACAGGTTCCTCCGTCGCCGGACGCTTCCCTTTGGATGAGGGTGGCTTTGAAGAGCCAGGTTTTGAAGAGGCAGGTTTGGAAGGCGTTGCCTTTGGTGGTGGAGTTGGTTTGGCAGAGGCAGGGAACCTTGGAGTGTTCTTGGTTCGAGCCATGGGGTCACACCGAGGAGGAGAGGTAGGAGGAGAAGGAGAAGGGGTAAAGGTTCGGTCTTGAGAGCGAGTGGAAGGCTTTGTGGGTAGTTTGTAAATCTTCTCACGAGGAGCCCTTTTTGCAATGACTTTCTTCCTCATTTTGGTTAAAATGATGCCTTTGATGAAAGAGAGATAGTGGTATGAGAGGGAAGAAACCGAAAGGTTGAGGAGAAGTTATGGAGGGAAGAGAGGGAGTGTTGGTAACCGTACCCAAAAGCAAATTTCCAAAATCATGCAACTGCATCACCATTTGAAAGGACTTGACAAGACATGACCTCATAAAAGAAAGGATTTTATTTGATTTTCAAAAATTAATTTAAAAATTTGAAAGACAATCAGCATTAAATTGAAACTCCTTTTGGACCAAAGTAAAAAAATTAAGGTTGCCAAAAAAAAACTTTCCGGCCAAAAAAAAACTTTTAATGAAAACTTAAACACACAAGTAAGAATGTGACATTCACATTGGACCCAGATGTGGTCTGAATTAATGAAACATATAGGACTACCCAGATCTGAAATGAAGTTGGCCCAGATTGATTTTTCACTTGCAATAAGCCCAGAACACGCTGTTTTGAAGGAAACATTCATCATCTGCCCAGAATTGTCTCATATCTGTTTATGAGACAAAATTCTCCAGCAAACACATCAGCACTTTTTAAATAAAGAATTATAACTCAAAATTCCTAGACAAGTCCTAAGCATGCAGAATCTATCCTCAGCTAATGGTTTAGTAAAAATATCTGCTAATTGCTCTTCTGATTTAACAAATTGAATACAAATATCTCCCTTTTGGACATGTTCTCTTATTGAGTGAAATTTCACTTCAATATGCTTAGTCCTAGAGTGCAAAACTGGATTTTTAGAAATATTGATGGCACTCATATTATCACACATTAAGGGAATATTTTCAGCATTTAATTTGTAATCAGCAAGCTGTGTTTTTAACCATAAAAGCTGAGAACAACAAGAAGAAGCAGCTATATACTCAGCCTCCGCAGTGGATAAGGCCACTGTTGGTTGCTTCTTACT
>NC_029781.3:2586820-2587424 GCF_000817695.3 Arachis duranensis | reverse complement strand
ATGTAGCCCAAGGAAAAAATTAAGTTCACCCATCATACTCATGTCAAATTCACTTGTCATGAGCTTTCCAAATTCAGTACAAAGGGATTCATTTGCTGATCCAAAAATAATGTCATCAACATATATTTGGACTAGGATAAAAGAATCATTAGAATTCTTGATAAATAGAGTTGTATCAGTGGTGCCTCTTTGAAAATCATTTTTCAAAAGAAAAGAGCTAAGTCTCTCATACCAAGCTCTAGGAGCTTGTCTTAAACCATAGAGAGCTTTAGACAATTTAAAAACATGATCAGAATGCTCTTTATTTTCAAAACCAGAAGGCTGCTCCACATATACTTCTCTATCTATCACACCATTTAAAAATGCACATTTCACATCCATTTGATATAATTTAAAACCACAAAATGCAGCATAAGCTAAGAGAAGTCTTATGGCTTCCATTCGGGCAACAGGGGCAAAGGATTCATCAAAGTCGATTCCTTCTTCTTGGTCATATCCTTGTGCCACTAGCCTTGCTTTGTTGCTTGCAATGCTACCATCTTCTCCCAACTTGTTCCGGAATATCCACTTGGTGCCGGTCACTTTCTTTCCACTTGGCCTTGGA
>NC_029781.3:2585932-2586482 GCF_000817695.3 Arachis duranensis | reverse complement strand
ATTCATGAGACAAAATGGAATTGTCTCTTGAATTTTCAGCATTTGCTGTTTCTGATTCAGCTTGTCCAGAATTTTCTTTTTCATGATTCTGATTAGCTTCATCATCCTTTTGAGCTTGATTTCCTGCATCACCATCTTCCAAAATGCTTTGCACCAAGTTAGTATCACAAAATGTAACATGTATGGATTCTTCAATAATTCTAGCATCTTGATGATACACTCTATATGCTTTACTAGTTGTGGAATATCCTACAAACAAGCACTCATAAGCCTTTGGATCAAATTTTCCCAAATTTTCTTTGTTATTCAAAACAAAATATTTGCATCCAAAGATGTGCAAGTAATCTAAGTTTGGTGGGTAGCCTTTCCAAAGTTCATAAGGGGTTTTCTTCAAAAATTTCCTTATGATTGTTCTATTCAAAATGTGGCAAGCCGTGTTAACCGCTTCAGCCCAAAGGAATTTTGGAACATTACTCTCACAAAGCATGGCTCTTGTCATCTCTTGTATGCTTCTATTTCTTCTTTCCACAACACCATTTTGTTGTGGTGT
>NC_029781.3:2580850-2584326 GCF_000817695.3 Arachis duranensis | reverse complement strand
TCCCAAGCTGCCATGAGTACTCTCTTTCTTTCCTTCTTTCCTTTGTCCTCCTTTTTGAGCTTTGGACAGTTTGACTTGAAGTGTCCAGCCTCCTTGCAATGATGACACGTCACCTTGCTCAAGTCTATCTTGTGCTCCTTTGAACTTGAGCCCTTGTATTTGCCCTTGTTCTTCATCATCCTTCTAAATCTCCTAGCAAAAAACAAAAGTTCGTCATCTGAAATACCATCACTAGACTCACTCTCTTTCGGTTCTATTTGTGACTTGAGGGCTATTCCCTTTTTCTTTGAGTATGTGTTTGTGTGTGTGGCTTCATAGGCAAGGAGTTTTCCTCTCAGCTCATCATAGGTTATGGGACTTATGTTGTTACTCTCGGTTAGGACAGTGGTAGTGTTTTTCCACTCTTTTGTGAGGCTTCTAAGGAGTTTTCTCACCAAGGTTTGTTCCGCATAGTTTGTACCCATAGCATCAAGGTTGTTGATTATGATTGAGAATCTCTCAAATGCTTCATCAATGCTTTCTCCATCCTTCATGCTGAACATCTCATACTCTTTTCGCAGCATATCAATCCTCGTTTCTTTGACTTGTTTGGTGCCTTCATGTGTAACCTGGAGTTTTTCCCAGATTTCTTTGGCTATCTTGCATCTAGACACCTTCCGGTATTCTTCAAAGCTGATAGCGCAGTGAAGAAGGTTGATTGCTTTAGCATTCAGCTCTATCTTCTTCTTATCATCTTCATTCCATTCAGCTTCTTCTTTTGGAGTCACCACTCCATCAGCACTTGTTTTTGTTGGGATCTTTGGACCGCTCACAACGATCTTCCATAGGTTGTAGTCAATGGATTGGATGAAGATCCTTATCCTTTCTTTCCAGTAGGAATAGTTCTTCCCGTTGAAGAAAGGTGGTTGGTTGTTTGACTGACATTCAGTGAGGGTGTAGGCAACTGTGGTTGTGCCCAAGTTGTTCGCCATTGGATCTTTGCTCCAAGCGGTTAAGCTTGATTCTTGAGACCTTAGCTCCTGATACCAATTGAAGGTTGTGGTAGGCTTAGAGAAGGGGGGTTGAATCTATGCCTTCCTTTTAAGTTGATGTTTTGACCCTTTTTAATCAAAGTTACAAATCTGATTCTGTTTGAACTCAGCAGCGAAAATTTATGAGACAAATTATTTTTGTCTCATGAATATCAGAAAACAGAACATGACAGAGAAGAAAAAGCTAACACCAGCATATATCCTGGTTCGGTTGCTTTGTACTATGCAACCTACATCCAGTCTCCTCCACAAATATGGAAGAATTTCACTATAGTTAACAGTATTACATACACCAATAACACAGGATTGACCCAATCCTATCACACTCAAGTTCTAACCTAACTTGACATTGGCTATGCTAACACCTAACTATCTTCTCTTAGTGCTAACCCAACTAAGAAAGGGAAACCAAACAAGTGCAAGATACAAGACAATTAACCAACCTAAAGAAATCTGAAAACAACTCTAGGCTTTTCTCTCAAGTGTATCTCTCAACTATTTCACTCATGGCTTTTTCTTAAGCTTTCTCACTTTGCCTTTTCTCTCAAGAAATTACAGAAAGATAAGCTTAGAAAAATACATCACAATCAGTAAAAACATGAAGGAGATTGACTTCACCAACAGCCTCTGTGCTATGCGAAAAACCATCCTTTTCAAGACACTGTTCTCACACTCTGGTGTTCTCTCCTTCTTTTTTTTTGAATGAACAGAAAAACTTCTTTTTAACTCCTTGCATGTTGCTGGGTTCTTCTTCCAAGGTCAACATCTTGAGCCTTGAGCTTCACCAACCACAGATTCACTTTTTCTCCTTAATCATCAAAGTAGAACCTTTCCTTCTGACTTTTCCAACTTGACCGAAAGCCACAAAGGAGTAACCGAAATTGTTTTCCAATGGTCAACCAAAATCTGAACCCTTGAACACCAACTTGGTCTCCAAGTTTTGATTAAGACCGTAGATACACAGCAGAATAGGGCAGAGAACAACTTTCCCTTCAAAGCCATTTTCGGATAGAGCAGAGAGTAGGGAAGAAAGGATGAAGATCTGATGCATGCAAGATGATATGGTTTACCTTTCTTAAGCTTGATTTAGCTTGGGATTTCTGTTTTAGCTTCTGTGCTTCAAGCTTCAATTCTCTCTCTCTTGCTTCTTTGGTTAAAGGCTTATGGAAGAAGCTCTTTCTCTTTCTTACTTTTCTGAAGTCTTGATATGACCTGATTTGAGAGGAGAGGAACGTTGCCTTGGTTGGAGTCTGAAATCTTGATGTGACTTGATTAGAAGGAAGAAGAACGTTGCTTTTAGTTAAGCAAGAGAGAGGGAATTTCAATTCTGAAACCAGTTCGGGCTTGGATCGGGTATTAGTATGCATGGCCCGATTTAATTTCTTTGGTTTCTTCCTTTGCTTTTGCTTGGGCTCTTTATTTTGCTTTCAGCCCAATATTCTTTGCTGAATGCCTTTTATTCCATTTGGGCTATTAACATTTGGCCTGCAACAATAAACAATTAGTTAATAAGTAGATATAATTAATCAACACTAATTATTTATTTTGCTCAAAAATAATGTTTGTCATCATTAATTAATTTAGTTAATTTCTTAACTCAACAAATCTCTTTTTCAAAAAATAGGTTAAACAATAAATAACTATATTAAAAATAGTTTATAAATAAGTTATTTGTGTTTGAGTTTTTAATTCTAAGAATATTTATTTTAAAAGAAATGTGATAAAATGTAGTAGTATTATGAGAGAAGTAATTTTTTTAACTTCTCTATAAGTTTATAAATAGCTTCTTAAAAAGCTGCAATTTAATTTTAAAAATTGCACTAAATATTAATACTACTATTTTTTATAAGCTAAAAGCACAAAAAATTTATTTTTAAGCTTTTCAAATGGATCCATAGTCTAGTTTACCAATAACATAAGCTTGTATGAAAACTTTTTTAGAAATAACTTTCATAAATTATATATAAACATTTATAGAACCAAAAGATAAAATTTTATGTTATGAAAATCTTATCAAGCCTTTTTCTTAAGCTAGAATGTTATGCCCTTGTTTTAATAAAAAAATTGAGTGACAATTTCACAATTTATTGTAAGGTTGGTTTACATAACATGCTAGGTAACAAGATTCTCATTTTTGCAATGGAGTAGTACTAGCAACCTTTTTGTGTGTCCTTGGAAAATAAATACCTTTTTTGCAATATATAACTTTCTTTTTTTAAATTTTTAACTTATAAAAATTCTAACATTAAAATTTGGTATAATTTTTAAACTTACTTTGTAATTTTTTAAAAAATTATTTAAATATTTATGAAAAAATAAAAAAAAGTGACTTCTCTTAGAATAAAATTTTTTTATTATTTTTTTAAATAAATATTTTTAAAATTAAAAAATTAAACACAAAATAATTTATTTATAAATTACTTTAATTTAAATTTTATATTTTAA
>NC_029781.3:2568905-2580807 GCF_000817695.3 Arachis duranensis | reverse complement strand
TTACTCAAACTGATTCTTAACAAATTAATAAAACAAAAACAATTGAAAGAACTGAACGAAGACTTAATCTTAAATAATCTCCATTAATTTGTACGAAGAAACTTCTAAAATTATGATTTAAAATAAATAAAAGTAATTATTTAAATAAAAATATCATCGTGCAAAAATAATAATTAAAATATTAACACATTATATTAAGTAATTTAATAAAATTTATTAAATTATCTAACGATTTTTAAGATTATTTTACATAAAAATATCTTTACGAGAATAGCCATCCTAAATAAATTATGTACTTCGGTCGGTCGAAATCAGATAATCACCACTTAAAAATCATTAATCAGCGTTGAAGTGTGAAAATTTGAAGAACTTGAGAGCAAAAGTTTAAAGTTCAATTACTAGCATCTTATTTATATAGTACTATTTTCTTTCTGCCGGTTATACCGAGTCTAAATCTACCAAATCGGTTATGTTGGCCAAGGGCCATTATTGGAGCATAGTTAGTCCCAATATAGTATTATAGTGGTACGCTAGCTACAAATCAGAGGGGGCATCTGCAGGGATTAATTTTCCATGTGCTCTCAGCATAGTCTTGAATGGTCCTGTCACTGCTAAATCTCCCGGAGCCGGCAACACTAAGGATACTCATTCTCGTCCACTTGTCTTGGTTAACAAATGCTTTATCAGCAGCAGCCTGTTATCATAAATAATCAAATTAAAATATTAATATATTGGAGGGCAGAAAACTGACTGAATATGAGTATTTAGACTCCTCAAAAGCATATGAACCAAGTACCTGTGCCTCAAGGTAACTCCCAAAATCAGAGGTAAGAAGATAGTAATCATTACCAAATCCAAATTCCACCGTCTCACATAAGGATTTAAAATAATCCTTATGCCCAAAATATCCATCTCGAACCATCCTGATTGTAGTATCAGATTAATAGCAGCAACCCGCCAAAAGTAAAATAAAATGAAATGAAGGAAAACATAGATCCATTTATATAATGGTGAGTTTTATGATGTCTTTTTATTATGGTACTTAAATTGCCTAACTTGCTTTTAAAGGTAAAAAATAAAATATTTAAAATAAAAAATAAAATATTTAAAATTTATTAAATATTATATATTTATCTTTTTTAGTAAATTAGGTATAATCTCAAAGACACCATAATCTTCATCTATATAATTTCATTAGAGATGGTAATATATTTTGTTCACACCTCAATACCCGTGCAAAATGTAGGGGTACTTTCGCAGGCTGTAGGGGTGCCAAATTAGATAATCTTTTCTGACGCCGTTTTTCAACTTCATGCACTTTTGCCCCAAATAGAAACTGAAAATGGAGAAAATAAAATATAAGCCTATGCAACCTGATTCCTTAATTTGAAATCCTTTCTCTATTGTTATTAGATCACATATATCATTAAGTAACAAGAAAAGTTATCACCCACCAAGTTATCCTCCCCTATTTCTTCAATTATTTCAACTGTGGATCCATCTGCTGTTGCTAAAAGCAAACATCCATTCATCAAAAATTTCATGTTCCCAGTTCCCGATGCTTCATTTCCTGCAGTGCTATAAGAAAGATATTGATGTCAATAAACAAAATGCCTGCACTGCATTTCGCAAAACTAGCTCTATACAGCCCTGAGTCGTTTGGTATTCGTGAATACAGTATTACAGTATTATTGATAAAACATGATAAGGAGTGAAGCAAAAGACAGATACTAATCAGCAACATTGACAAACTTGACAAAGGCATTAAAATAAATGAGCACTAAATTTGCAAACCTCAGGTGTTGAGAAAGGTCGGCCCCAGGTATTACCAATTCGGCAACAGAAACATTATAGTCAGGGATAAAAACCTATCAAATAGAAATGAGTCTGGGTCAAACAAGATAAATACCAGAACAAATATTGATAAATAAAAAGAACAAGAGTGACGGATGAGGGATTCATTAAGGTGATAGGTGCCTTGATCCCTAGGGATAGAAATAGTTCTTACTGGGAGACCCAACCCCCTTCAGAAAACTCAGTCGGGACAACCAAAATTAATTGAGTTCTTGATAATAAGACTAAGATACTCGAGATCCAAAAAAAAAAAAAGGTGCAAGAGTGATAAAATCAATACAGATGAACATTTTAAACATACCACTTTCAAAAGATCTCCAATATCAGTATCATTATTGATTTTTTCTGCCACTGCATGACAAAGTTTGATAATCTTCTTTGCAATTTCATAACCAGGAGCAGCTTTCCCACCAATTATGCAAACACGAGGTACAACTTTTCTCCTACTATCCTTATCCATATTCTGCAAGAAAGCAAGTAATGTAAGTCTCAGTTTATGGCTTAGTATATCTCCAAATTCATATGTAGGTGATCAGGCGTCCAAACCATAACAGTGGGAGATATCAGATTAAGACAAAACAACAGCTACCTGAATATATATAGTAACCACAAATATATTTTTATTTGAGGGAAAAGGATAATTGTGTCAATTGAAATTGGCATTTGTATATCAGTAAATTCTTTTAGTACCAAGGCACCCACAAACACACACCTTGAGACAATTATATCTATGGATAATTCCAAATATATTAAGCAGCTGTCTTTTGTATTCATGTATCCGCTTGACCTGAACATCAAACATTGCATCTAAACTGACCTGCAATAAAGACAAAGTCAGGAATGCTTCAATGTACTCAGCAAGCCTCATTTTATTAACCTTTTTAACCTACAGTATCAGAACGGCACTAAAGTATATTAGATCAGATCATATCTAGTTCTCTCAAATCTGAAGAAATTTCTCGAAAGATAGTAATAAGCTTTGGAATTTTACCATTTTCCATTCTAGATGGAAATCAGCATTGTCCAAATGATCTCTCAATCCTGACAGAAGGTCAGCATCACGGATCCAAGCTTCAGTCCCTAGCCATTTTGATATAAGATCACGTAAACCGGGATTGCTCACCACAATCCACCGACGCTGACAAATATCAATTTACTGGATTATTAGTTGCTGCACATGCAATTGCACTTCTAAAATTGAAAATAAAAAATAAAATGCTCAATAGTATACCAAGTATACAAATATTCATAGTTCTCCACAGATCGATTTTACTTCTAAGAAAAATATGTACAAATATTTGTACAATAAGGCATAAGCATCTTGATGTTATATGCCAATGAGTTAAGATGTAAATAACAAACTCAAGCCTTTCAACAACAAAGAGAAACAAATGTCATAGAGTAGAACTAGTTGTATAGACAACCTTTCTTGTAACACACTTACAAACATTGATTACACTCTAATATACGGGCCCAATTCAACAGTAAGCCACTTTAATCCTTTCATATAGCTATACATATATGAGACAGGAGATCAAACAAAAGTTTACACACATCCTATAACAGCTACTGCAATTACCTACCTGGGTCACACCATTTGTCTTGCATTGAAATTTTTCTGGATATAGCCCATAGAAGTCCTGCAAAGTTGAGCCATAAACTTGATCACTTTAAGACTACACACTAGCTTAGGTGAAAAAGACTATTATCAATGATGAAATCATACCTTAAATGTTTTTGTCTTCAGCCTTTCTAGATGTAATTTTGAAACACCATTCACAGTATGGGAGCAAACAATTGCCAAGTTTGCCATTCGAATGCTCTGCAAATCCAACATATTTATAATCACAAAAATCTGGTTATTTGTAAGCATATAAAAGATTAAACAGAATTTAATTAAATATGATGTTCAAGACTGTAAGCATCATGATCATAGATCTTGGAATTCACAAGCATTTTCATAGTAGACTTACCATTCAAAAATTCGAAGGATTCAAAAGCATGAAGCTTTTGTTCAGCTTAAAAGTTACCTAATTTATTAACTTACAGAGAAAAAGATTGTTCTAAGTTGTATCATATGAATTTATACAAAGTCCACTCGTAATTCACATATTACTTATCAAGGCCCTTCATTTCCAGCTGCCAACTTAAGTGAGCTTATGCATTGCAGAAATTTGAATTCAGTGCCAAACTGCTAATAGAAACAAAGGTTTGTGTATCAAGTGTTACAACAATATAACACATTCAGAAGTCTATATATATGAAATCGTTTAGGTTTGGATTGGGTAACAAATTAAGGTTTAACCAATAGACCCAACTTTTAGAGAGACAAGAAGGGAAGGCAAAGCACTTTGGTAAGAAAGGCTAGTAACTGAAAACACAGCAAGAACGAGAACACAGGCAAACCTGAACTGATAGGGGACATACCATTGGCATTGAAGTTGCTATTGAGCCATGAAAAAAATATATTTTAATTGCATGTGCTATATATAAATTGATGACTTAATCCTGATTCTTAACAGCTTAAAATTTCCCAGCATATTTTGCCTTGCATTAACAGAGCCTTGCATATTCTCCATGTGACCTCAAGGTCACAGGTTCAAGCCGTAGAAATAGTCCTTGATGTAATTATCAGGTTAGGCTGCATACATTACACCCTTAGGGTGCAGCCCTTCTCCAGACCCTGCGTTAATGTGGGATGTTTGTGTACCGGGCTACCCTTTTTTATTAACAGGGCATCCATTGATAGTACAATATGGACTTATGTAATTTACAATTCATAGTGAAAAAGGGGTGAAAAAAAGAAAGATACTATAGCAAACTAAACATTACTAGATCAATTATAGACAGATTGTTCCAAAAGTACCTTCATAGCACCTTCTTCAACAATGGACAGCAGGGCTAGTCTACTATAATCTAGACCAATCCTTTTCTTCAACTCCTCCAAGAAGTTAAAGTTTATTTCATATAAAATCTGCAAAAAGGCAGATAAGATACTCGGTAAATAATTCAATTTAATTAGTTAGTTAAAAGGGAATTATTTTCATCAGAACAAAAGAACAACAAAAAAACCCATCTTGATTAGTAAAGTCTGATGTTCAATATGGAAAACTTTCTGAATAGTTAGTGCACCATGAAGTAAAATAATCCCATGCTTTAGCCAAATATAATGGTACAATATGAGTGAACGTATCTGTTTTCTTGCCACTCAAATGACTAATAAATCACAGATTAAGGTACAATATTAAATAAAATACAGAAAACAGATATCTTACTATCTAAGCAGATCATACCTCTAAATGGCGAGGGAGAAGACTTTCAAGTAGGTCAACAGGGATTTTCTCTCCATCAGTTACCATTGTGTGGGTTGTGAAAGAGAAAATTTTGCATACAATGTCCCATGCCTTATGCCAACCTAAATGTTCTTCATCAACTAACATCCGCATGACCTCAGCAATTGAAAGAGATGGATGGGTGTCATTTAGATGGAGAGCAACCTACTTAGAGGAAAGGCATAATGTAAGTTATGAGACAGAACTCATAATTTTCTCTCAGCATCACTGATGAACAATAAAAATGAGTAAATAAAATAAAAATAACATGTTATTGATTACTATAGATTACAAACTAACTAACAAATGAATGTCTGTAATCCCAAAACATTTGAAACTAAACCTTCTCTGGCAGTTCATCAAAGTTAGTATGTTCTTCTTTGAACCTTCGCATGATGTCTTGTAAAGATGCTGAGACAAAAAAATATTGTTGTTTCAATCTCAGCTCCTTTCCCTGAACATAAAGTATAATATGAGAAGAAGAATTGAATATTCTTCAGAATAGGGGAAAAACATTATACTGGACAAATTTATCCTACTATGAAAGATACAATAGACTAAACAAACTTCCTAAACGAATGGAACTAATAAACATTGTGAAGATGACAATTAAAAAGGATGGAATATTAACAATGAAAACTTGAGACACATATACAACAATGCATTATAGCACACATTAACAAGGGAAGATCAAGGCAAACAACAAAAAATGCAGAGGATATACAACCTAGTGCCTTCACTGAGCCTTTGCTCCTAAATAGTAGATAATCGATTCTATGAACAATAATGTTGAGCCAAAAAATTTAAAAGCACACACGAGACAAGCCTCAACAGATACTTAAGAACTGCGTGACACAGGAAGGTTAATTATAAACTAAGCTTCTATAAAAGATTCTACGAGCAACATAGCAAAGTTTTGTTATCAAATTAACTGATACAATAAGAGAATATCATAACTATAGCAATTAATCCTAAGAGAAAGCAGTATGGGAGACTCATTCTTCCAATCATAATTGAACAAATAAAAATATGATGATATTAGCTTTCATTGTCAAGCATGGAGACAAAGCTAATAATGAAAATAAAACAGTCTGAACAGATAATAACAATGAGGAAATCATTTTTTAGTTGTTTTCTTTTGGAGGGAATACCTGATGAGAGCGATCATCTGGATACAAGACATTACTTATGGTTTCAGCCTTCTGTCTATTGACAACAGAATTAATGTAGTCTCCAGTGTTATAGGCCTCCTGCAAACAACAGTGGGATAAAGGACTCAATAACTCACCCTGAATCAATATCAAATGAGAGAGATGACAAAATACACTTGCAAGAATGGATTAAAATAAACAAACTTTCATCTGTTTCTAATCTAGGTACACTTTGAGTATTGGTTGATCATATATGATTATGATTAAATAGCTCATAAAGTTAATAACAACAATAACAATAACTAAATTTGTAGCAGATGATGTCATAAGAGAATAAATCACCAAATCAAATTTACTACTAGGTTTAGCAGCCCAAAGCCGAAGGTTGATGGTATTTCTTGTCCCATAGCCAGGTATTGGGTTGTCATAAGCCACAGCTTCTACCTGGAATTGTGAAAACAAGTTACCAAATATTATTAGTACCACCTTTTTATGAGAAAACAGATTCTTTGTCCAACAATGAACATTCGATATTGAAAAGAGGAATCAGGAATACTATTTTAAATCAGGTAAAAAGTACTAAGATTACCGTTTCTCCAGGGATCCAAACTTTTTGTTTCTCTCCATTCATTTCTACCTCTTCAACAGTCCCATAGAACTAACCCAACCAGCAAAACATAGAGATGATATAGATTGTAATGTTCAGTTGATAAAAATAAAGGGCTACATCACTAGAAAGTAGAAAAACTAAAATGAAGCAAAAAGAAGAAAACAGGAAGCCCTTGACAACCTTCACTTCATATGTTACATGAATTCTCTCTATTTCCCAAGGGTTTCCAAAGTTCAGCCAGTAATCAGGTTTTTCATGTTGAAAGCCATCAACTATGATCTGACGGAACAATCCATATTCATAACGCAATCCATAACTGCAAAATGAAAATCAACTCAATGAAATTCAGCTCACAGCACCCAATCATTAGTTAAGGGAATATTTTTGTCCACACCAAAGCACAAACATAAGAAGTCTTATACTTTTAATCCCAGTTTTGACATCATTCAGTATCTGATACTTAATATAAGCATAACAATGACACAGAAAAATTGATTTCTCTGTAGGATGTGTTAATCCTTTGTGCTTCATAGGGTTTTGCATGAATAATTATTACAGAAGTTCACATAAGATATTTCTGATCATACAGAGCAGAACTCTCAAATCCACAAAGTTTTAGGATAAAGACACTCCAAGAATGAGAACCGTGATTTAGAAATTAAATTATCCAAACAAACCGCTATAATGCTATTGGATATATAGCATCATGCAAACACGTTATATAATACTGTTTAGAGGCTTGAAAATGTTTCGGTGCATCACAACAGCTAAATGAGGCCCAATAACAAAGTGCATTAGACATTCAAGGTCATAAGGCCAAGTTCACAGCTAATATATGTTTAAAATCTTAACAATGGAAAACTTTATGAAGGTAATAATGTTTCAAAATAGAATCACATAGTAACACCTTACCCCCACGCAGGATAGTCTAAAGTTGCTAGAGAATCCATTTGACATGCTGAAAGACGAGCAAGGCCACCATTTCCTAGGGCGGCATCTCCTTCCTTGTCAAAGATTTAATGTACATGAACGTTAACAAATACTCATAACCACCTCGAGTACCAAGTTGGATAAATGATATTACAACAAGTAGAGTGGGTCTTTTTCTGGATAAAAGCAAAAATATAAAATAAAATAAAAGATTAGATCAAATGTTAGTAATACCTGCTCAGCCACAACTTCAAATTCAAATCCAAGTTGGTTTAGGGCCTCCGCACATTGATCCTCGATACCAAGATTAATGACACTATTTGACAAAGACCTGCCTGATATCCAAATAACAAGTGTTCTTAGTTACACATTGGTCTATACTTTTAGTTTATTCATTTAATAAATAAGTCATGGAAGTTATATTCACAACTTGCAAGCACTTATAAATAAAAATAACTTGGAGAAAGAAATAGACAGGAAATAAAGATTGAATAAGGATATTTGTTGTAACATGTAAATCATATTTTAGCGGATCAATTTAAGTACCCATAAGAAACTCAAGC
This sequence comes from Arachis duranensis, assembly GCF_000817695.3. NCBI lineage: Eukaryota > Viridiplantae > Streptophyta > Magnoliopsida > Fabales > Fabaceae > Arachis > Arachis duranensis. The sequence goes on along the minus strand of NC_029781.3, from coordinate 2,572,367 downwards.
GAGAGGAAGTAGAGGCGCTTAGGTTTTGTCCTCTTGAAGTAAATGTGAGTATCATGCCAGCGTTCAATCAATCGATCTCTTACAGTATGTGCCAATGCCTACAAATACCATTACACATGCTCAATATTCTAATGATAAACTGTTTAAAATATGACAATCATTAAGCCAAGGTAGTTCAGTTATATCATTTATGCTCTATATAACCTACAACTACAAGGCTGTAGTATTAGGATATCACAGAGAAAAAGTTTAACGGGATAAGCTTTTCCTTCAATGACAAGTTCACATAAAAAAAATTCAAGCATAACTGCATAAACCGCACTATGCCATACATTCATTCACCAGCTTACTCTTCAAATCGCAACCTCATAAGAATTTCAATAACTAATGATGCATCTACCATCAAAATTACTAGATCACCAATCGACCCTTCTTTAACTGCTTGAACATAATTGGCAACTATTTTCTGGTTTTTCCATTAGGATTGCTTGGCAGCAATCAATCAGCAAAATAGCTGGCAACTTCCTTCACTTGATATCCAGGAACACGTATTACAAAGTCGCTAAGAACATTTCTAAAATTTCCAGTGGCATTATTGAATTACTCAACTGTGAATTCCATCCGGTAACAACTTGCGCATACACAATCATTATGCCGAACAAAATGATAATGCAATTAAGCTTAAAGGCAGCTTACCTGGTACGCTTCAAAATCATCGAAACTAAACCGCGATCTTGCTACGGTGTACTCAACGTGATGAAGAATATCCTTCTGAAGACTGATGGGATCGTTCTTCAAGAACCCGTCCATTAAGCTGTACATTCTCTCAGCTTTAGCCCGATGCTCCCCAAGCCCTTCTAGAAACCCAGGCCTCCGGACTACAACTCCTCTGCTCACCGCTGCACTGGCCAACGCCGGAACCGTCCGGACGCCGATGCCATTGCTGCCGGCACCAACGGCCTCCTCCAGCGCTCGCGTGATCCTCATCAAGCTCTCGGAGTCCTCAATCTTATTTCCATCTGAGTCAGTGACGAAAAACCTCTTCGTGAAGAACTCACCTTCGAATTCGACAGTGGCTCTGTCGATCTTGAGGCCGAGGACCTTGAAAACGTTGGTGATGATCTGGAGGAGGCCGATCCAGTTGTGAGCCCGGATCACGATCACAGTGGAATCGCCGGGATCGTTGTTATCGACGGAGATTATTGGAGCAACGGTGGAGGGAGCGGATTCGCCTGTAGAAGCTCGAATGCTGCAACTCCGGCGAGCGGTGGCGCAGGGAATGGAAAGCGAGGAGAAGCGAGTGGAGGAGAAAGGAATTTGACGAAAGGAAGTGTGCGGATCTGAGGATGAGATGTTGAAGGGAGTGAGGAGAGGAAACGAAATCAAAACGGTTTGCATTTTGCCTGAAAGTTAGTTTGATTCTTCAGCTCGGTATCAGTCTGTTATAACGATTCAAAATGGCGGAAATCGATGACGAGGGTTGTTGTCGCGGGAAGCGCGCCGCGCAACTAAACTAACTAAACACAAATTTAACACTCTAATTAACCTTCTCTCTCTTAGTTATGAGTAGTTAGTTATAACCACCTGAAAGAAAAAAGGTGTTTACCTTTTGCCTTAAAAGGACATACCTCACCTCATCTCATGCATTCATGCCATGAAGCGTAATACTCGCTATCTCACGTGAGTTGCAAGATCTTTAACTACCTTTTTTGCCCGATAAAATAATAATTTGTGATTTTTTTGGGCCAACTATGGGCTTTTTAGCGAAAACGGGCCTACCCAAAAATGTCCATTCATCTAAAGAGGTGGCATTATCGAGATATTGATGGAAAGTTCTACATGCTTCTGGTCTTGGAAGCATTGCCGCACCTTCTCGATAAATCGTTTCATCATTTTCTTCAGTATTAAGTCCAGCTTGTTAGCTATTTGTAATTGAATTGAGTTGAACTCCGAAAACAAAACTTGCAAATTGATATTAAAAGAACAAAATCAAGTTGGTTGTTACATTAGTGTGATCATGGGGGTAGACTACTATAAGATTCTGCAGGTTGAAAAGAGTGCCACAGATGATGACTTGAAGAAAGCTTATAGAAAGCTTGCCATGAAATGGCACCCTGATAAGAATCCAAACAATAAGAAAGAAGCCGAGTCTAAATTCAAGCAGATATCCGAAGCCTATGAGGTATGTAATGAATTATAGGATGTTCCTCCAATCATTATATCATATTATTGTTCTTATGCAACCAACTTGTATTGGTTTTTGATGCTTGCAGGTTCTGAGTGATCCACAGAAGAGAGCAATTTATGATCAATATGGAGAAGAAGGGCTAAAAGGGCAAGTGCCACCTCCAGATGCAGCAGGTGCAGGTGGTGCTTCATTCTTCCAAACTGGTAATGGGGCAACAACGTTCAGATTCAATCCCAGGAATGCAGATGACATATTTGCCGAGTTCTTTGGATTTTCAAGCCCCTTCGGGGGAATGGGAGGTGGTGGTTCCGGTGCCGGTGCCGGTGCCGGTGCCGGCATGAGAGGCGGTGGAACAAGGTCATTTGGTGGAATCTTTGGTGATGATATATTCAGTTCATTTGGAGAAGGAAGGGCAATGAGTCAGGGTCCACGGAAGGCACCTCCTATAGAAAGAACATTGCCTTGCACCCTTGAAGAACTTTATAAGGGCACTACCAAAAAGATGAAGATCTCAAGGGAAATTGCTGATGCAAGCGGGTAAGCACTCCAATCATTCCTTGATTTTTTTGACGTGAGACTAATTTCATGCACTCCTCGCAATTGCAACATTAATAAAAAGTTTGTTTCATTGCAGTAAAACTTTGCCGGTGGAGGAAATCTTAACCATAGAAATAAAACCGGGGTGGAAGAAAGGGACAAAGATAACGTTCCCGGAGAAAGGAAACGAGCAACCAAATGTGATTGCTGCAGATCTTGTGTTTGTGATTGATGAGAAAGCACACCGTGTGTTCACAAGAGATGGAAATGACTTGGTTGTGACACACAAGATTTCACTTTCTGAAGCTCTAACAGGTTACACTGTCCATTTGAAAACTCTAGATGGCAGGGTTCTTAGCATTCCCATAAACAATGTGATTCATCCAAGCTATGAAGAAGTGGTTCCTGGGGAAGGAATGCCAATTCCCAAAGATCCTTCTAAGAAGGGTAACCTTAGGATCAAGTTTGATATCAAGTTCCCAGCAAGGTTGACATCTGACCAAAAGACTGGACTTAGGAAACTTCTGGGGCCATAATGGAATTAGACCAGACTATATTAGATTAGCCGTCTAATCATGTTGCAAAGTATATCTTTCTTGTGTATAGTAATCCTTGGTTTTTGACTTTTTGTACTGCGCTCTTTCAACATGGTGCATCAAGTTTAACAGAGTGGGTATTCTCTTTTGGATTCTTGATTCGTTCCTCTTGTATCCAAATTTGATATAAGACAATAATGC
>NC_029781.3:2562411-2568870 GCF_000817695.3 Arachis duranensis | reverse complement strand
ATAAATTAAATTATATATAATTATATTATTTTAATTAATAATTTTAATATATAAATAGTATTTTTATAATTGTAAAAATATAATTTCGAATTGAATGTCTCACAAAATGACAAAGTAGAGGGGATAATAGTCTCTTTAGTTTATTACCAAGACTTTTGTTTTTTGGTCATGCTTTTTTACCAAGACTTATTCCTTCATATGGCAAAGCACAAGTGTCGGGATTTAAATTCCGTCTAAATTCACGAATTAGTTATTTACCTGTCGGTTAAAAAATATCGGAAAAACCAACCAAAAAAAATAATTGCATTCCGTTCCTACTATGTTTCTCACTGAACGCTATCGGCTATCCCATCTTTTTTCCACCCGTGCATCACATGGATACTTAAAAACAATTTAAAAATACAATGATATCCAACAATTATTATTTTATCTTATCATGATGATGAGCATATTACTAAGACTTAAGAAAGAGGCTGAAAAGTTAATGAGTTCTAAACTAGTTAACTAGATGAAGATTAGATTAAAAACAACCGTCAGAAAATTTGATCTCAAAAACACAAAATTATAATAACAATAACAGAGAACAAAATCTACCTACACTTAAGCAACAACAAAGGAAAGACCTCTTAGAAGAGAGAAGAAAAAAAAAAGGAGGAGAAATCGGAATTGATATGGGGTTGGACTACTATAGGACCTTGGAGGTAGAGAGAACTGCCACAGATGAAGACTTGAAGAAAGCTTATAGAAAGCTTGCCATGAAATGGCACCCTGATAAGAATCCAACCAACAACAAAGATGCTGAGACTAAATTCAAACAGATCTCTGAAGCCTATGAGGTAAGGTACACCTTCTTTCAAGCCTCTTAGATTTCAATTGCTAGATACTCATTAATCATGATCATTGATGTTGATAATTAGGGATTTTAAAACCTCTGGAGTTTGATGCTATGAATAGATAGAATTCTGAGTTGGTATATTGGTTTTGTTGAAGGTTCTAAGTGATCCGCATAAGAGAGCAATTTGTGATCAATATGGAGAAGATGTCCTTAAAGGGAAAAGACAACCTCCTGGTGGTGGAGCTTCATTCTTCCATGGTGGGGATGGACCAACAATGTTTAGGTTCAACCCCAGAAATGCAGAAAGCATCTTTGCTGAAGTTTTTGGATGTTCAAGCCCCTATGGAGGAATGGGAATGGGAAGGGGAAGGGGCATGAGGGGTGGTTATGGTGGATCTTGGGTGTCAAGATCCTTTGGTGGAATATTTGGCAGTGACATGTTCAGTTCAGCTAGAGAAGAAGCCACACCCATGAATCAAAGTCCACGCAGGGCTCCTCCCATTGAAAACACACTACTTTGCACCCTTGAGGAACTTTACAAGGGCACTACCAAAAAGATGAAGATTTCAAGGGAAGTTGTGGATGCAAGTGGGTAAGTTTATGATTGAACTGTCTTCTCTGGTAAATTTCATGAATGGAAAGCGAGTCCTATTGTTTTGGACTCAAAAATTTAGTTTTATGTTTAAGGTAAGAAAGTACATGTTTCCAACTTTAGATAGTTCATAGTTGTATCATTTATTTAGTAGTTGAGTTTAGCTGGATTGCTCTTCTATACTGAATGAATCTGAAACTAAAAGGAAAAATAATTTTCGTCGTTTTGACTTGTTACTTGCAGGAAAGTTATTCATGTGGAGGAAATCTTGACCATTGAAATCAAACCTGGCTGGAAAAAGGGAACAAAAGTCACATTCCAGGAGAAAGGAAACCAGCAGCCAAATGTAATTGCTGCAGATATTGTGTTCATCATTGATGAGAAGCCTCACAATGTGTTTACAAGAGACGGTAATGATTTGGTTGTCACAGAAGAGATATCACTTACCGAGGCTGAAGCACAATCAAGCTACACTGTCCATCTTACAACTCTAGATGGCAGGGATCTGACCATTGCTGTAAACAATGTGATTAGTCCAAACTATGAAGAGGTGGTTGCAGGAGAAGGTATGCCGTTTCCAAAGGATCCTTCAAAGAGGGGTGACCTTAGGATCAAGTTCAACATACTAGTCACAGACAAGGTTGATGCTGGGGCAGAAAATCAAAACTAGGAAAGTTCGGGTGCAACAATTGCAGAGTATATGTTGTGTATAATAATAGTCATATTTTTTTTGTTCCCATTCTTCTTTTTCTCCTTTTTAGTCCTGCATTTTAGATGGGTTTGGTTTGTGATTGCTGTGTTACTATAATATCCATGCAAATAAAACCCTACAATGTTAGATTGAAGATGGAAGCATTGCACTCTGAAATTACAGTTTATACAGTAATTTCACTTAGTAACTATTCCAAGCAGCAAAAAGATAATCAAGGTGTAATAAGATTTATTAATCAATGAGTGCCTATTACAAGGGCCAATAACAGAAGAGCAAAAACAAAATGAGGCTGGCTGCCAGGGCCCTCTGCTTCAACATGCTTAAAAATACAGGGATCCATTCTGCATGGATCATATACCACTATAAATCTACTCAGCTACTAACTCTTCAAGCAACATGACTTGGAGCTCAGGTTCTTGCGAAGCTGCAATATCGAAAAAATGTAATACAGCCTTGAGATGCAAATCATATTCCTTCGATCAACTAAATGGATGTTCTAATCATAAGAATCTTCAGATTCAGATGAGTCTGAGCCTTCTTCATTTATGACCCGATTTGCCATGCCATCTGAACCCTCACTCATAACATCTGCTTCCGAATCCTCTTCTTCGTTCTCTTCAATGCCGATGTCATTGTTGTTGTCATTGTCATCTTCAAAAGCATCCGCATCTTCATCACTCATTCCAGCAAAGTCCCTACCCCAACTGTTGGCGGGAATGCCATTATAACCCACCTCCCAGTTACCTTGATCATATTCTACTGCTTGGCCGTTGTCATCAGATTCCACCTCTTCAGCACTGTTGCTATTGTCATCAATTTCAATGTGGACGGGAGTCATGGGACTTGCCCTTTCACCATCCCACTCCTCATCAAATCTTCTCAATGGTTCTCTGTCAATATTGGGGCTATGGCTCACTGCGGTATGGCCCAGCAACAAATCTTCAACAGCTCTCTTTTCCACTCTCCGTTTCCTTACCGTTCGGCGACCACGACCACCAGCTGATCCTTGTAGTACTCGTCCCTGCTGTTTTAGCTTGTCACTTAGATTCTCATTGACCTTTACATTTCGGCGGCCAGTATCTCGTTTGGAACTGTACATTCTTTTAGACATCTTTTTACCCCGTCCTTGATCATTAGACCCTCGTCCACGTTTATTACCACTTCGAACAATTTTCTTTGAAGCAGATTTATCTTTAATGAATTCACCATGCCCTAACTCTGCTGGTTCAACCTCTCTATTGCATTTGAAGGACGTATATCTTGAAGGAAGCTTCTGCTAGAAAGAAAGAGCGAGTTAGATGCTGAGTTTCATTATATATAATAAAAGATCTCCTGCCCTCCACCCACATGCTCAAAAGTAAAAAGTAAAACATCAGTATTATATGTTTAAGGAAGATTTAGTATCCACTATATTTCTTGCATTATAGAAAAATAGATCAACCTTTCAAGAGAACTTCATCCTATTATCAAAGTAGGGACTCAAAACAGTCTACTAAAAGAGAAAAATGAGAGAAACTCACGATGTACTCTTTCGCTTCTTTCTCTTTGCATGGCTCAGGTATCTCAAGATGTACATAATTGATAGATGAATCAATCTCAAGAAGCCTGAGAGACACTGCTGCAGTAGTTTGTGGAACCCATGGAAGTACAGCTACCAATTCAGGATCAGTGGAAGTAAGTGAAGCATTACCACCCATATTGCTCAGTCCCAATAGTTCGTCTGTTGTAGAGAAGTTTGATGATAGAAAATCTCTCCGTAGAGCTTTCTCAAACAAGGCCAATATCTGAAAAATGAGTTGTTAATGTCCGGGATTGATTGCCAATTTTAAAATGATGCAAATACAGAAGATAAAACTGTTAAGAACTGAACCTGTAAAAGCTCCTCAACAGAGGATGATTTGCTCAACCTCACACCCCAATGCTTCCTAGCATCATTCGTCCAAATTGTTCCAAATGCTTCGGGGAGAACTGATGCCTGTAACTCCAAATGTAAATACAGTATACTCCTAACTTTATGATGCCATTAAAAATTTAACGGGGAAGCAACTTCTAACAATGAAAAGCTATCATCAACTCACCTCAATACAAGCAAACAGAACCTTAAGCAATCTTGTCCGCAAGGGAAGAGAAGATTCCATAGGAACATTTTTGGGTAACTTGTCTCCACAATGAAATGCATGCTTGGTAGAACTAAATCCATTATTTGTAGCGAAAGTCCTGTGGCAGGATTTACAGTGGGAGTCCTCAACAAAATAAGGTTGCAGACAGAGGTCACAAACGTCCACCAGAGGTTTGCATCTCTTTTTCCCATATTTTGTTGCACATAATATTGATGAACCTTGAAGGATGATGATGTTTCCAATTTGTCAGAGTTCAAGTTATGAAGAGTACTGCTAGGACTGTCAGCTCCATCATGGCGATCAGGTATTGAATATGGTTCATTATTTTCTTCACTTTTGATCGAAAATTTATCTTTGCTTCCTATTTTGGCACTGGCACATTGTGTATTCCTTCGAACATTTTCTTTAAAGGACTTCTCAATCCTTTTCAGCATCAAGCGCAGATGAGATTCCCTGATCCCCCTTGAATCCAATGCTGCCAAAAGAATATCAAGGGCCTGTATAGAAATGATAGAATAATTTATAAATAATATTATAATGATAAAGACAAAACTATTAACCCATTAACATTTGGAGAAACATTGCACCTATGTCAAAACCAATCTAGAATGCAGTTGAGCAGCAAAACAAGGATCAAACAATGGAATATTGAATAAACAATTTACCTCTTCAGAATCAATAAGCTCCCAATTGCCATCATGATATTCAACAAAGATCCTACCAGAACCAGGATCATTGCTAGAAGCAGAAGCAACAAACTGCCAATATCGATTACGTCTGCGATCTTGGCCAAGGGGTAAAGACCTGTAGATACACATCTCCTCTGCTATGTGGGCAATATAAGATTTCAACTGTGAACGTGATCTTTTTGAATATTGTGGAGGTACCTGCACCTGAGGGTGATCTGGACCTGTGCCTGTGCACAAATCTTGAATTTGGGAGGACTTTTCACCATGCAAGCTCTGTGCAGCAGGTGCTGGCTTTTGGTTTTCTGCAGTGCCAGGTGATGTTTCAATATTAATACTATTAATATTGATGTCCAGCATTGGACTTTGACTGCCCTCCACAGCAGCAGGATATGTGTCATGTGTTTCAACTTTGTTGGCAATAAGTAATGGAATATCTGGTTTGTTAATAGTATCGTCTTTCAGACGAACTTTATCTATCTGTGCTTCAGCCCACATCTGCTTCTTCAGAGCATTTGCTGCTTCCAGACGATCCTGAAAAGCACACCAGATAAAGTTAAAAATATTAACGCAAAAATCAACTCAGATAGATATACATTACAAGGAATAAAGTTCACCTCCAGAACAACACGAATATAATTTCCTTCATTTGCCACACCAATCAATGCAACTAGAGCATTTAGACGCTCCTCTACACTGAGATCAGAATACTCTCCTTCAGCAAGTCCTTGCACCCAGGATTCTCCAGATTGACTTTCATCAATTTCCATATTATCTTGATCAGGATTTCCAGTATTCAAATCTTCACAAACAACAGGTTGTTCGGTGACAGAGCCAGGGCAATCAGCTTCCTTGTAACGATCCTCAGGAAAACAAGGCAAATCTATTTCAAACTCATTTTGATCAAGTTTTACATCATTATCCAAATTTTCTTTTCCATTTGGTGTGGAAACATTTGGTTCATCAAAATGTCCAGAAATTGGATCAGCACTTGAAGGGTTTACTAGATCATCAACATCAGGATCCTCATCAACTTCATCACTTTCTGACTCTTCTCTTTCAACATCGTCAGCATCTTCACCAGCTGGAAACCCATTTTCAAATATCTGAATTTTCTTTCTTGCTGCGGAAAGGATGGACTCAGCATCAGCAGGATCCTTTCTAAATGCAGTACGCACTCGATAGGTTGATGGAGCTATCCTTTCAAAAAGCTTAGTGTCTCTAGTCAAAGCAACAGAAATTGATGCTTCTGGTGTCTTGCTGGTGGTCAGGTCCCGAAGACCAGATTTCTGGAAGGAAAATACACATTAGAACAGAGCTGACAATGTTTTAAAAAGAGCACTTAAAATGAAGAATAATTAACCTGAATTTTTTCTGCTAGCTCAAGTACTGTTAGACCCTTGCTACCTTCAAGTGAGAGAACATGAAAGGCAGCAAATTTAACTGTTCCTGGAGTTAACCTGTGCCTTGACCTTCGAGGAGCTAATAGACCTTTCTCTTGCATTTTTGCCAGT
>NC_029781.3:2546311-2562385 GCF_000817695.3 Arachis duranensis | reverse complement strand
TACGAAGTGTAGAAATGATATCTTCACCACTTCTCCCCTGCAATTATAATACATTTTGATCCACTTAATCTGTCAAAATAAAGATAAAATTGAATGTTGATTTAACATGCATGCAAAATCATAAATGGAAGATGAAAATATTCAACGGTAAAAGAGGCAAGTCAAGAAAGCAGAATGAAATGCTACCATAAATATGCCCTATACTATGGAGTAGCCAAGTATTTAAGGTGAAAACTACAAAGCAAAAGAAAGAAAATAAACCTCATCTTTATCATTTGCATATGACCATGTAATACTTCTTTTCTTCAGCTTTGGTCCAAATCCTGCTGACAATGCTAACTGTCGGAAAACTTCTGGCCATGTCAACTGATTTAAGTTCTTCTGCCAATTTCGGATGTCAAAGCCCCATGCATATGCCTAGCATAGAAAATACAGTATTACTAGAGTGAAAAGCAACAGAAAAAACTATTATTAAATTTGCCTGAAAAAGATGGATAAATTTTTAAAAACATCTCAACTTACTCCTTCCACAATTTCTGGATGGCCACCTCCAGGATTAGCAGCTCCATTCTGGCTTATTCCTAATCCTGTTGAAGGTGTCCTTGCAACATCTTCAATGTCCTTTATTATAACTTTAAGAAGAGTTACATGTATCTCACCCAACAATCTTGAATCCTGTGATCAGATGATTTGAGTTGAACATCCATCGTCAGAAAACGAGTACATGAAAACAACTCATTTGACATAAAAATCATGAGCAAATGCTGAATTGACTCACATAGTCATGAAATGCTTGTACAAACTCGTCAAGAGTGAAAGGCCATAACTCAAGAACATCAGCAAAAGTAATCAGGAATCTCCAAACCTGAAAGAATAACATCAATAAAACACATAATAAGATATGCAAACACATTTTTCAGTGGTACACAACTAGATTTGCATATATACGTAACACATAGGCTTACTTAAATAACCATCACTATCTCATACAACAAACACAAGGGCATCATTATCCGACCACTTGTACTCATGAAGAGTGACACATCACCATCAGAAGCTGCCAACATTCTGATCAGAGTCAATCCAAGGTTGGATAGCAAATGGCCTTTTCAGTTTTACACTCTTAGGTGGGAAAAAACACAATGAATCTACATTACAATAATACAGTATCAGTAGAAGAACCTTCTTTGTTTCTTATATCTACAGATGTACATTGAAAGTTCGATGAATCACAAATCTTAGATTCCATAAGCAACATAAAGATAAATTGCTGACCCCTAAATGATTCAAGGTTTTGCAATGTATCAAGATCAAGTTGTATAATCGAGGAAAGTCCCTTGCTTGTAGCAGCCAGCTCCATCAATTCCAGCTGTTCATCCTCAATAAGCTCCATAGATTCCTTAGCTATTCTACGGGCAGCTGCCTTTTCAAGGGCAGCCTTCCTTCTCTCGGCCTCTTTTTCTTTGCGAAGCTCTTCTTTTCGTCTTCTTTTCTCAGCCTTTTTTAATGTAGAACGCAATAGAAAAAGGATAATCGGATAAGTTGTATAAGAACATAGAGAAGAAAAATATAACCATTGGGCATAACTAAAACTTACTCTCAAGTGTTCTTTCATCAAAAACTTTTCCCTCCGTTCTATTTCACGTCTTTGTTCACGCCTAGATCTTTCCTCTTCTCGCTGTCTCTCGCGTATCAGTCTCTCTTCTTCCTTTTTTCTTTCACGTTCTTGTCTCTCCATTTCTTTCCTTAGTCGCTCTTCATTCTAAGAGAAAGAGGGTAAAAAAGGTCAGCTAAAGATTCCTTTTAAGATCTGCACAAATACGGTAAAAGGCTATATCCATTTCAATAATACCTTTCGTCTAAGGTTATCTTGCTTCTCAAGCTCTTTCCTCATCCTCGTTTCATAGGCTTCAACCTCCTTTGCAATTTTGGCATCATCAATCTAAATGAAGTTTTAAAACCACCAAATCAGCCTTATGTAAATATTATTAAAATAAGCTTCATGGCTTGAGGACAATAGCATATATTGGTAAAATTTACAGAACAATTATACCTTTCGTTTCTTTTCTATTCGGATTGTCATATCGTTCTGCAAAACTTGTCCACTGGGTAAAGCATAAGGATTTTCTTGACCAGCAATCGGATGATCGGCGAAGTGTGAGTCTATTCCAGCATTAGCTATGTTTGCATATGATTCCCTTGGCTGGGCAACATCAACTTCTCGAGGAGGAGATGGATAAGGAATCACTTGCTTGTCTTGCTGAGATGAAACGCGAACACGAGCAGAATGACTTTGGGTAGCATGAATTTTGTGCAGCTGTTCATTTATAGGAAAGGAAGTTCTGGAAGGACCATCCATTGGATCGTGTAAATGAGGTGGATTTAATTGTCCAAAGGCATCTGACCTAATGCCAGGCTGGTTTGGAAGAAATGGATATTCCGGTAATGTCCTCGCCATAGCCTGAAAAAGAAAAGCTCATTTAAAATTTAAAATCAGAATATCAAATAAAACACCAAGAAGTTAAGATATTCATCCCAGACCGGAAATTAATTTAAACATAAATAAAGAAAGATACCTAGTTTCTTCAAACTGCTAATTGGAAATAGATGAAAAACCTATGACGCACCAACAATGACATGGACACATGACAACAACACAGAGACACAAATTTGATTATTTGAAAATGGCAAGACCCAGACAGAGACATCAACATTTATATGGTTTTCAACTATTCATAAATGGCAAACTACGGATATTCGCTATTTTCTAAGCTCAGTCAAAGGATTATGCAACATTATTGACATATATCATTTGTGTCAATACTTGCTACTAATTTCATTAGAAAAATTTTGTAACATGCTATTTTTATTTACATTTTTTAACTTATTTGGAAGATTGAACAAAGGGCAATCCTGATTCAAACAAACCACACACATTTATGCCAAGTGAACACCAAATTCTACAATAGCAACATTAGATGTTTATCTAAAATGCGTGTAAAAGTGTAGAAGTTAAAGAAACAAAATGCCCATATCAATATTGAAGCCCGTACAGTTAAGTGATTCAGGGAAAAAAGGGAAGGTGAAAGCGTAAACTAATTAGGAATTAAAGGCATATGCACTATAGATTAGATTCTGACATAAAAAGGAACAGATTTAAAAAAACACCCAATCTTTATAACATGATATCAAAAAAAACAAAATGATGCTCAAGCCAGGCTCATTTCACTGACCAAGTCATCAAGATATTGAGCAGTTACAGGATATAGAAAACCAACCTTATTTGTTCTAACATCGTGTCTTTCATACATTTTACTGTCATAAGCAAGACTAGGTCGCTTTTGCTGTTCTGTAACAGCTGCATCACAAGAAAATACCAGAAGTTTGAGTGGCCAAACAAGGATAATGTCAATCAATCAGCCATACAGATGGCAAACAAAGCTGAACATCACATTCCGCGCACAGGAGCAAAGAGAGCTAAAGTCCAAGTAAATAAACTAATAACACATAATGCATCATACAGTTAACACAAGCATAACATACAATACATCACTTAAATATAAGCAAAGATAGCGACACAAGTATACATACCTATGGGTGCCCCAAAAGCACCTGGGGGCAAAGGATCAAACTCTACTCCGAGTATGGGTCCATCTTCCCTCAGTGGCTGCCCCAACTGTGCCTCCACACAAGCAATTGCTCTAAGCTCCATCATAGCTTGTGGTGGCTCATAGTACCCCAGCATACCACCCCGGGGAACTACATTTCGAAACTCAGGGCGGGTAAGCGGGCTGGAGCCCGAACCTGACCCTGATCCATACTCATTAACATGCTCAGGGCCCAGCCTGAGGTCTGGAGGAGAATCTGGCACAGGTGGTGCCGGCACTGGCACTGGCGCCGGCACTGGCGCCGGCACTGCCTTCTTCTGCTTCTTAGGCGGCAAATCCTTCTTGTCCTTCAGCCGGCGGTGGCAGAACCACATCTGTAGCTGCCGATCGGACAGCCCCAACTTCTGAGAGAGCTCAGCCCTCATTGTCTCTGAAGGGTAAGTCTCCACTAATAAAAAGCACCAAAATTTCCATCAAAATTAACACATAACAGTTAAAACAAAAACTGAACACACCCCAGGAGAGTAAACTAAAACCCTTCAACTTCAAAAACATCACTAAATAAACAGCATAAAATTTCTGAGAACTGAACAACACACTTACAAGCATAAGCTTTCTCCAGTGTCTCAAGCTGAAACGGGGTCTTCATCTGTCGCTTGGGCTTGCTCTGACCCTCATTCGAGTTACCAATTTTACTGTTGCTTCCATTGTTGTTCTCATTGCTGTTATCACCAACAACATCTTCCCTCTTCTGAGTATTATTGTTCTCAATCTCTGCATCCGAAGCAGCTTCCCCCTCCATTTTCGAACCCGATCAAGATCGAAACTTTCTCCCCTTTCAAACCCTAGAAATCCAGAACCCACAAAACAACGAAAAAGGAGCAGCACCAGTAGCAGCAGCAGCAGCAGCAGAAGAAGAACAAAGCAGCACAGAAACAAAATTAGGGTAACCAAAAAGGAATCGTTTTGGTGTTTAATTTTTTTATGCTACTCTTTTTCTCTATCTCTCTCTTTGATTTGAGGCCTTTCTCTCTCTTGAAAAATCAAAATTCCGTAGTAGTCAAGGAATGGAAAAGGCACAGGATTGTTATCCTGATAGATGAAAATAAATAAATAACAAAAAATCATCAATTGGGTGATTAAATTTGGAAATTTGAAAAAGGATAATGGAAAAGCAGCGTGTAATATGGGATTGAAAAGATAGAACAATGAAATGAAAGCATGCAGAAGAATAAAAGAACCAAAGCCAAAGGAAAAACAATAATAATAATAATAAAGATAATAATCGAAAACCTAAAATAATTAACCAAAAGCAACAACAGTTGCTCTTGACTACAATAACTCCATCACCACCTTTCATAATTAATCCCCCTTTTTTAATAATTGTGATAATAATAATCTGTTTTTGTTCTTTTTTCTTTCTTTCTTTTTATTTCGTTTTTATGAACGAACGGTGCGATTGCTTGATGTTCGTGTCAAACAGGACCTTTTAACTAAAAAACAAAAACCAAACTCAAAGAAAGAAGAATTGTTTTTTCTTTTGTTTATGTTTCAAAATTTTTCTTTTTTAAAACAAAAAATGAGAAGAAATGAAATGAAATGTTTCTCTGACTCTGACTCTGTGTTAGTGTGTGCATGTGTGACTGCTTCTCTCTCTTCCCACGTTGTTTTTAATTTTGATGAACCTTTTTTCCACCCCCTCACCCTCAGGTTTTCTTTCGGCTTTTGCTTTTGCGAATTTTGTTATTATTTTGTTTCTTTTTAATATTTTTTATTTTGATTTTATAGTTGGGGAATTAATTGGAGAGAGAGAATATTTACTGAGTGTGCTTGTGTTTGTTGAAATTTTGAATTGGATTTTGGTTCTTTGAAAAGTTTGTATTTTGTGTTTTTGAAGGCTCAATTCAATTCAAAAGCGTGCAATGATCGAATTGATGTTTTGAGCCTTTGAGGTTCGTGTTGTTGTGGGCCCCATTTCCCTTTCTGGATGGTGCCCAATGGGCTTCTTTTTTTGTATACTCATTTGTCTTGTGTTTTTCCGAAACAAGAAAGGCCCAATGTGTGATACACTCGTACTTAGGTGAATTAGTTCCCATCCTTATTGGTCTGCATTCTGCAACACTCTCTAGGGTAGTGTTTGAAAGTTGGGACTAGAATTAGGAGTTAAATCCCAAAGTGGTCTTGAGATTCATGGATTGTACCGATTTAATTTTTGACTTACTAATCGCATTGTTTATGTCTCCGATTTTGTTAAAAATGACTTTGGTCCTTCTTCATGTCTTTGGTCAGTTTATCTGCCGCCGGCAGTGATATGGTATTGACATGCCACGCTGGCATATATAACGGCTAGCTGAGGTGGTAATTGGAACTATTTGATTCATTGTGGTCTCTCTACCTATTTTCAATCCTAATTTCAGCATCCCTTCTCTATCTCTTCTTCTTCTTCTCGTTGCTCAGGAACGTTCTTCTCCTATTTTTTGTTGTTACTCTTTGAAACTGAAAACAAAATCATGATTAGATGTGCGAGTCAAGGTCAAGGAATGATATGTGAAATTGCATTGTTTAGAATTAGAATGATGAAACCCTTGGAACCTCAATTGGGAAGTTGTGGTTCATGGCCTTGAGAGCTTTCCATATTGCACTATTGCACTTAAATCCATAACCAAATGCTATTTTCCATATTCTATCACCCTTCTTGACTCTTCCGTTAGCTTTTGTGTAAGCTAATTCATGCCATGGAGATAGCTGCAAGTTCTTCTTCAACTCATCCAAAACGGCCCTGCCTCTTGCGTGGATGCAAAAATGTTCGAATGCAAGCTTGAAATCTAGAATATATGCTTTGACTTTCGTCTTTAAAAATTTATTAGCAACCAATGTTGCAAAGAATAACAACTGCTCAGATGTTGAAAGCACAAGAAGGCTTAATGTGGTGATGTTGGTTTTCAAAGCATCCCCTGCAATCGTCATAAGGTCTTTTCTCTTTTGATAATGTGACACCAACTTTGCCATTGGCATCATCTTCTTGTTTAATGCAGTTAAAGCTCTTGTCTTCACTGGCCTTGTTCGTGTGAATAGTGTGAAACAATTGGTATTTTGCCCGTCTCCTTGCGAGAGCACGTTGTTGGGAGGTCTGCGGTAGAGAGTCTTGTTAAGGGTGTGGGGGTAATTGATGGTCTTTATAGTGTAGGTGGCAACATCGTCTTCATCGACGAAAATGGCCTTGAGTGTGCCATCTCCGAAGAGGTGGACCTTTTCCCTGTAAGGCACAAAAGACCCCATCTGAGACAGGTTGTCCGCAAAGTAGCCCACAAATAGGTTGGCGGAGATGTATGTGAAAGGGATGTTTGCTTCCTCTATCGCCTTCCTCACAACCATCTTGTCCTCATATGTCATCCTTCCTGGCTCTAACGCTTCCCTCATCCTCGCTGGGTCCAGTCCAAACTCTGACAGCAAGAAGCACTACGGACATACAAGACTAGACTATTAATTGATTGATGATGAAATTAGAAACTAAAATAAATTAGAAACTAAAATTATTAGGGTTGAAAATAGGCAAAAGGACCGCAATGGGTCAAATAGTTTCAATTGCCACGTCAGCTAGCCGTTATATACGCCAGCGTGGCATGTTAGTGCCATGTCGTTGCCGATGGCAGATAAACTGGCCGGAGATATAGAGAGAGACCAACGTGGTACATTTTTAATAAAGTCCAGGACATAAACAGTACAATTGATAAGTCAAGGACTAAATCGGTGCAATCCGTGAATCTCAGGATCACTTTAGAGCTTAACTCTTAGAATTAGAGAAATGAGATCTAATATTGAATTTGATAGCTAAAGATTATAACTAAAAGTTTAGTTTTTGCATAATGTATTTGATTTATGTATAGTTTAATATAAATACAAATATATAAATATTGAAGATATAAATATAGTGACACAAATATTTTTTTCAATTTATTTAATAAGTAAGCACAAAATACAACAATAAGTTAAGTCTTTATAAAATATCAATATTATCCTTACCAATAAATACTATTATACCACCACTACCATTACTATTTTTTTTTATGTCATTGTCTAAACAACCACCTTCATTTTTCTACCATAGCTAACAACTCTTGAACTAATAAAAAATTAATCAAACAAAATAACCTAAGATATTTAACAAACATTAATCAAAATTCAAATAAATAAAATAAAAGTAACTATTGTTGTAATTTCGAGCTCAAATATAGCAAAAATGATGAAGTTTTTTAACAAAAGAGACAGAGGCAGAAGCAAGTCGAAAAAAGAAGAGAATAATGGTAGATTTGAAAGCTGATGGCACTAGAGACGATGATAGATGCGACACAAAGCAACAACAATTGAGGATTTGGGCATAAATGAAGTTTGATGCAACAAGAAGTAAAAGAGGCAGAGAAATAGTCAAAGAAAAAGAAGAAAAAAGGTGAATAGATGAAGATGAAGATGAAGAGGAGGAAGAAAAACAGATTTAGTTATATTGGAAGAGGAATAGATCAAGATGAAGAAAAGAAAGATGGAGGTGAGGAGATGGAGGAATGGAGACTCTTTTAGAAAGATGAAGTGGGAGGGGATGTAGGAAGGATGGTAGTGTTAGGAATTTTATAAATTTAGCAACGGTAAAATTGTCTAAAAAAAATAGTATAATATGTGTCCAGCTTTAAAAATTATTGTGTCACCATTTTGAAGAGACACAAATTACATGTGTTTAGTGTGCAAGTGTGAGCAAGCGTGTCCTTTATAAATTTATGCCTTACAAAACAAACATTAGACATGTACTTTTATGCCTATATCTATAACGAACATATGTATCAACCAAATACTATCTCGAGACTTCCAAAAAATAGAGACACAAATGACTGGAATTTATAAAGATGGTGATTGAAATTTTTATAATATTTTTTTTAAAAAAATAATCTCATTTAACTTTTCAAAATCTAAATCTATTCCTCATTCTCCATATTTATCTTAAACGAAACATGATAATGAGAAATAATTCAGTTTAGTTTATTTTACACCAAACACAATACAGAAACTTAATTTAATTTTTGTCTCTCAAGTTCTGTCTCCCAGTCTCTGTCTCTTAATCTCTATATCTCAACCTTCCTTCCAAATGCAGCCTTAGTTTCTTTTGTTGTAATACTTATGAGAGTATGTTTGAATTGATAATAAACATAGTTGATAAAACCAGACTGACTCGAGTAGTCAAACTGAAAAGCCGACAACTCGGTCTCTAGGTCGATCCGGTCTAGACATTGGAATGGATAAGAAACAAAACCCGGTGAGAACTGGTTTGACTCGGTTGAATTTATAAAAATTGGTGAATCAACATATTTGAGAAATTCGGACCAGTTTTGAAATATTTAAAACCCCTACCCCTATAACCCCCCAACGACGTTGTTTGACGTATTTTTAGAAAACAAAAAACCCCTAGGTTTGTTCTGAAGTCTGAACCATGGTTTTAAAAATTAAACCGAATCAGTCGGTTTGACCGATCTAACAGTGAACCGACAACAATTACGGTCCGATTAGCCTCTTGACCGTTGGTTAGAAAACCATTGAAGAACTACTGAACCGGCCAAGAATTGGCCGATTGTATCAGACTTGAAACTGGCCGGTTCAAAGAAAATAGTGTCATTTTTTGCTTAAGCACTCGAGCAGCTCTTTTCACATCTTACTCACTCACTCAAGCTGCAGAACTCTGAAGCATAGTTTTGAAAATTGGACCGAACTATCCGGTCGAACTAGTCTAATAAAAAACCGATGATGAAAATGATTCAATCCGATGTCTAAAACCGTAAATTTGAAAACCGCTTAAAATTTGAGAACCGGCCAGTTGGACCGGACTGGGAACCGGCTGGTTCTTAAAAAATGACGTCGTTTGCTTAATTTAAAAACAAAAAAACGAAACCCCACCCCCACGCCCCTTCCCCCAGACTAGGGCTGGAAGTGAGTCAAGCCAGCTCATGAGCCAACTTGAGCTCGGCTCGTTCATAGCTCGATAAGCTAAGTTCGTGAGCTGGTGAGCCAAACTTGAGCCTGAAATTGAGTTCATAAATTAAATGAGCCGAGCTTGAGCTTGGATAAGCTCAGCTCATTAGCTCGTGAGTTGGCTCGATTATATATATATACATATATATATGTATATGTATGTATACATATACATATACATATACATATACATATACATACATATATGTATACACATATATATATATATACATATATGTATGTATATGTATATGTATATGTTTGATTGTATGTATGGATGTATATTACCTATCAAAAAGCATTTTTGGAGCGGTTATACGGTTTAAAGTTTTAAATAGGCTCATATTTTAGTATTAAGTACTTTGAGAGTGGTCGTAACACCAGAGCTATCAGAGTAGCGCAGCCGGAAGCATAAGCTTTGATAATTACGGTGTTACAATTATACATAATTATGGTTTTGATTCTAATCTTGGTTATGTTTGATTATTGATGACACATTATCTTAAGCAATTTTTAAGGTCTTTTCTTATTCATTTTCTTAGATTTTAATCAAATTTCTTATGTTTTCTAATAGAGTATCATAATAATCAAACATTTGGACTTTGGATAGTGTTAGAGGCCACCGAATCGAACAACATTCATCTGGTGAATCAAAATCACAAAGGCCACTGAACCGAACAATGTTCATGTGGTGAATAAACGGTGATCAACTTTCAATCAACAAGAATAATATTTCTCATCCTCTTCCTCCTCCTCTTTCTTCTTTCAAATTCGCGCACGTAGGTTCTTCTTCTGCTTCTTCTTCTTCTTCGCGCACGCAAATTCTTCTTCTTCTTCTTTCGTTATAATCATCACCAACAACACCACCATTTTGCTCGGTTAAGTGGAGTTGCTCATTTTGATTCACTTGATTGTTAATGTGTTCAGTTGAGTCCTTGTGCATGCAAAAATGTTTTTCTTACTGATTGAATGCTTATCACGTTTATTCAGCACATGATTGGTGTTCGGTTCAGTGGTGTTGACCATTTCGGTTCACCTGATTGTATTCAGTGAACGAAACATAATCCATGATATGAAATCAAATTCGAAACACCTCTGTCTACAATTTAGATATTATCAATTCAATTCAGATTCAGAACACCTGCCTCCATTCAATTCAATTTAATTTAATTTAACAATTGCATTCCATTCAATTCGATTGAAAAAATAATCCATTAGCAAAATGTTGGTGTTGTTGGTGATGACGATAACGAAAGAGGAGAAGAAGAAGAAGAGAATGAGGAGGAGGAGGAGAAGAAGAATCTGTGTGCGCAAAGAAGGAGAAGGAGGAGGAGGTATACGTGAATTTGAAAGAAGAAGAAGATGATGTATGCATATATTTGAAAGAAGAAGAAGAAGAAGCGCAGCAGAGAAGAAGAAGATAAAGCGCGTGTTTTCACTCGTCATTAATGCGCGTGACTCTATTTGGGCTTGGGCCAACTTGGTTACATGGTTACATGTATGTGTAGCGCGCCCGATTTATTATTTTATTCTAAAATAGTTTTTCCGTTTGAACCACGGTTGGACCAGTAGACCAGTGAACCAATGACTAGAGCGGTTTGATGACCGGTTCGGTTCTCAGAATAATGATCTAAACCATATCACTCCCCCTTCTCCAACCCTAGCTGCCGCTGCCGACGCCGATCCGTCGATCCACTGCCACCATCCATCCATGTAGCCACTGCCCCCAAGTCTGCAACTCCTGCTCTCTTCTTCCACGAGCTCTCGGCGCATCCCCTGCTCTCTTCATCTTCTCGCCGTCATCTGGTCGGCGTCGTCCGTCAATCAAGGGTCTGTCGCCATCGTCTTCGAAGGTCAGTGAATGTCTTGCTCGCTTGTTCTTCACTTGTTCAGTTGTTCTTCTTTTTTTTATTTACTTTTTTATGCTCTGTTTCTGTGATTAGCTCTGGTTTTGTGTGTTGTGATTTTATTGATTAGTGAATGTCTTGTGATTAGGGCTGGCAATTCATACCCTACCCGCGGGTACCTAACCCGGTCCAACCCGTTCGGGTAGGGTAGGCTATCCTACCCGCAGGGTACGGTCTGGGTATGCCTGCAGGTAGGGTAGGGTACGGGTTTAGGGTGTACCCTACCCTACCCTACCCTACCCGCATCTCATATATAACACATAATTTATAAAAATATCTCTATACAGTGAAGAAAGTAAGAGTTGAATCCACAACTTCTTTTATATAATGACTTATAATAAGTGAACAACCACTAAACTAGTTAGTTAATTTAGTGATTTAGAGCATTAGTTTTTTATTTTTTATGTTATTAATACCTATAAAATTCGAAATAATTGAATTTTATATTTACTTTGAAAAAAATTAATATTTCTACGGGTAGGGTAGGGTAGGGTTTAGAATTTTAAGGTGCGGGTAGGGTTAGGGTTGAGAGATTCTCAACCAGTGGGTAGGGTAGGGTAGAGTTTTAATAAAATTTTGAGTATATACCCATTTTGGTCCTCAAAGAATTTCAGACTGGACACTTTAGTCCCCAACTAAAATTAATTACTCGATTGGTCCCTAATAATTAATTCCGTCAGTCACTTAGTAACCCGCGGGTAGGGTTAGGGTAGGGTCCAAACCCTACCCTAACCCTACCCATTGCCAGCCACACTTGTGATTAGCTATGGTTTTTTGCTGATTTTGTGTGTTGTGTTTTACTATTTTGTTTTGTGATTTAATTGAACCTAGATTGTGACTGTGTTGATTATTTGATGGCAATTGTTGCACTGTTTCTGACTGACTGCTTGTTTGATTTTAGATTTAATGAAACACCTTTTACTATTCTTCCCCAATTTTTATCATATCTCGCATAACCCTAACATTCATACTCTTCTTCTTCACTTTCACAGTCTTTTTTTCCATCTTTTTCTTCCTCCTCTTTAGCTCCAAGATTAAGCCATGGTGTAATTGTGACACGTGTCGCACCTACCTCAAGATGTCATGGACCACACACTTCCTAAATCTTTGTGACTGGTACATCCACCTCCTCTGCACTTCACCCACCAAAAGCATCTACTTGCATGTCTTTGATAACATCACCTAACCCCGACAACGTCCACGACATCCTCAAGACTAATTTCCACAACTACTCTAAGGGCACGCCTTTCTCCACTCTTCGGCAACCAATATAGATTGTTGGACGTTAGGACATCATGAGAAGATTCTCCTTTGACATCATATGCAAATTCTCATTTCAAATAGACACCGAGTGCTTCATTCCTTCTTTTCCGGAGTCTAAGTTGGCAGACAATTTCAACCTCGCATCCAAGCTATTACAACGAACAATGTCGCCGTTGCCGCTCATATGGAAACTGAAGCGATTACTGAACATTGGTTCGGAGAAGAAGCTGAAGGAAGTGATCGGAATGGTGGACAATGTGGTCATGGAGATGTTAGGGCAGAGGAGGAGGGAGATGACAACAACAACGACGAGTCTTAACAAATCAGACTTGCCGTCTAGATTCATGGGATCCATCGAAGACGACAACTAGCTGAGAGACATAGACATTAGTTTCCCGAGTATGAATTTGTTGAGAATAAGTTGAGGATTTTTTCTTGTGAACATTAAATTTATAGAGTGTGCATTGTGTAGTTTGAGGTTACAGTGTTAAACTGTTAGTGTTATGCGAGATATGATGAAAATTGGGAGAGAACAGTGTCGTTTCCAAACAAAGGAGATCAGGGACCATTTTGTCCCCTGTTAGAGTTGTCAGGAACTATTTTGTCCTCCGTTAGAATTAACGGAATAAAGGACTTAAGTGACTGACGGAGTTAATTGTTAGGGACCAATCGAGTAATTAATTTTAGTTGGGGACTAAAGTGTCCAGTCTGAAATTCTTTGAGGACCAAAATGGGTATATACTCTAAAATTTTTAACCCGCGGGTAGGGTTAGGGTAGGGTCCAAACCCTACCCTACCCTACCCATTGCCAGCCACACTTGTGATTAGCTCTGGTTTTTTGCTGATTTTGTGTGTTGTGTTTTACTATTTTGTTTTGTGATTTAATTGAACCTAGATTGTGACTGTGTTGATTATTTGATGGCAATTGTTGCACTGTTTCTGACTGACTGCTTGTTTGATTTTAGATTTAATGAAACACCTTTTAGGATAAGCCTTGAATCACCTTCAGGGTGGAAATCTCCTTGGTTCATAAACACATTTCTGTCTAGCCCTAGGATTGATACCGAAATTACAATTGAGGTATTGTTGATTCTGTTGGATAATTAGTTAATTACTTTCTTGAAGTGGATTTGAATCAACGGTCTGTCGGTGTAGTCTTTGAAGGTCAGTGGCTCAGTGCTCACTTATTCTTCACTTGGTCATGTTTTCTTTTATGTAATTGCTTTATTGATCAATGTCATCACAGCAAACATTTATAGGATGAAGAAAGGATTTTGGTTTCTCTTATAGCAAACTTTGAACTCTGAACCCAGCCCATCCCCAGCTCTCTCACTCTCACTTTCGAAAACAGCATACCACAGAGGCACAGCGCTGGCAGCTCACCTCGGTTCACCGCCACCACACGCTCGCCGCCGTCACTGCGCCTCTCGCAGATCCTCCACATCGTGTGCTCGCGAGTCGCGTCTCGCCTCTCTCCTTCGTTTGTGCTGTGTGCTCGGCCGCTCGCGCCTCCGTGGGTGAGTGCTTGAGCTGTGCTTCCTGCGGCCGTGCAGCGTGTCGTCGTCGTCCACCATCACACACCCAACACACCCAACGCCTGGTGTGCTCCACTGCTCATGTCTTGCTTCTTTTCCTGCAGCTGTGCTTCCTGGTGGGTGCTCATGTCTCCCCGCACCGCGCCTCCGCCCCTCCCTCGCGTCTCTTTCGTGGTTGTTGCCGCCTGAACTGCTGCTCGTCGCCCACCTTCTGCCTCTGCAACAACGGGAGCATTTAATTTATTTTCCAGTTTTTTCCAGGTTGATTCATTGATGTTGTTGCTGTGAATTTTATTGTTGATTGGTTTATGA
This sequence comes from Arachis duranensis, assembly GCF_000817695.3. NCBI lineage: Eukaryota > Viridiplantae > Streptophyta > Magnoliopsida > Fabales > Fabaceae > Arachis > Arachis duranensis. Next base: position 2,547,748 of record NC_029781.3, on the reverse strand, counting down.
GCTGATTAGAAATAAATATGGCAGTGGTTGAATTGAAATGTTGAATTGGTTTATGAATATGAATATGCAGGTGTTTTGTTGATTATGAATATGGTTTAATTGTTGAATATGCAGTGGTTTTGTTAATTGTTGAATTGGTTTATGAATTGGTTTCGCTGATTATGAATTTTGTTGATTGTTGTTGCTGTAATGATGCTGGTTTGTTTTGCTATGAGTTAGTTAGTTGATTGAATTTTTTTTTCTTTTATGGGATTTTAAGATGGCTTCATCAGAATCCATCATCCCAAGAACATCAGATGAAGATAGATACCTAGACTTTGAAATTACTCCTTGGACATAGTTTATGGATTGTTATTCTTATTGTGTCAAATTAAGATACTATTGTAGTAGTACCGACTAATTTTATGTCTATTTTCGTACTAGTTATTTTTTGCAAGGTTCTGAAAACCGGTTCGAACCGGCCGGTCGAACCGGTTGAACCGTGAACCAATACAAAAAACGAATCGGTCAGATGTTAAAACCGTAATTTTTAAAAACCGTTATTGAACCGCTGAACCGGCCGGAAACCGGTCAGTCGAACCGAACCGTGACCCGGCCGATTTTTTTAATTTTGCAAAAACGCGGTCGTTTGGCTGTGTAGAGGAACCCCGAACCCTAACTTCAATGCTAACCAAAATGCGCCTCTGCCTCTCTCACACCCAGTCACTGTCCAGAGCTCCTCTGAGCTCCTGCTCCTCCCTCACCCCCTCACTTCTGTCCAGCCACAACTTGCTACCATCGCCGTCGCAACTTCTAACTTCGAACAGCCACCATCGCAAACTTTTTTCCCTCCATCCCGCAGCCACCGTTCGAACGTCGAAGCCTCCATCAAGCAGCCACTGTCCCACCGCGCCAGCTCTATTCCACCGCGTTCCAGTCCCTTCAGCGGCGTCAACTCTGTTCCATCGCGCAGCCCTTCCCTCGAAGGTATTTTTTATTTTTGTAATTGTAATTGTTCTTTTAATTGTTAGTTAATCAATTAATTTGTGATTTGATTCTGATATTCTTGATTCCAATCTTGCTACTGTTAATTTTTTTTATTGTGTATCACTGTGTCTAATTATCTGTGTTGAGATTAATGGGTTGTTGTAAGCCTACAATATTGTTATTGTAAACATTGCATACATTGAAAACATTGCTAATGGCAATATCATGTGCAAACATTGTACGAACCGATCGGTGTTGCTGGTCAGATCATTCCTTGGAATTTTTCTCTTGTCATGTTTGCTTGGAAGGTTGGATTGGCATTGGCCTGTGGCAATACTATTGTATATATTTATATATATATGTATATGTATACATATATGTATATGTATACATATATATATATATATACATACATGTATACATACATGTATACATACATGTATACATGTATACATACATGTATACATACAT
>NC_029781.3:2542828-2546198 GCF_000817695.3 Arachis duranensis | reverse complement strand
TAGATAAACAATATATAAAATTATTCTTTTAAATGTTTTTTAAAATATATAAGTTATAATTTATTGATATAAAATTATAAATTTTGTATTTATGTTTCTATTATTTGAGCAAGCTCGTGAACTTGAGCCAGGAGCTTTCGGTGAGCCAAACTTAAACCTGAAGAAATAAATTCGATTGTTAACGAGGCAAGCCGTGAGCCAAGCTCAATTTTGGTGAGCTTGAGCTTGCTCGGCTCACTTCCAGGCTTCCAGCCCTACCCCAGACCCACACTCCCTCCTTCGTGTTACTCAGCACAGCAAAGAAAGGGAAAGCAAAGCCATTCTCTTCAAAGTTCAAAACCCAAACCAAACCCTAGCTTCTTCATCGGTTCCGCCGCCGCCGGTCGTGGTTGTCGGCGCCTCCGATGCTTCCTCCTTCCCCAGTCCCAAACCCAGACTCTGTTCTAGCTCGGCACGTCGTCCATCCATTCGTGGCTTCTCTGTTCGAAGCTTCGAGCTGCTCGCGTCGTCTCGCCGCTCGCCATCGTCTCTTCATCGTCCTGCTCTCCGTCGAAGGTTAGTGGCGCTGCTTACTGGGTTTTTCACTATTTCCTTTTATTGCAGATGATATATACATAGAAGTTGTAGACTGATAATGTCATGGGTAATTCAGTTTGCTGCATTGCATTACTAAGTATCTCTGTTCTAATGAATAAGAAAAAAATATAAATTGATGTGAATCGAACAGGTTCTGCTCTTGTGAACAGGTTTTGCACTTGACTATGGAATAGGTAACTGTTGTTGAAATTAGTGCTAAAAATAGATTTGTTATGCTGCTGCTATAAACTAATTTCTTTCTAGCTCTTGACCTCTTAATTCTGTGTTGTATGTATTGCAAAGGGTACAATGAAGCTAGGCCGGTTAGCAAAGGAATTAGCAGCCGATGTAAATATTAAACGCAGAGTCAAAGGACTGCTTCCTCGTCCAGTGGGTTATGTAACAATTAAGTGTCAATTTTAGTTGTGTCATTCCTTTAATAATTATTTGGAAAAAGAATTTTTCTTATTGCTCAAAAGAATTTCTTTCCTTATCTAATATCTATACAAGGAAAACATAATTTAAATGGTATGGGTAGTAATTTTGTATCTCTTTCTCTGTTGCAGCATTCTTATAACTCCTAAATGATATAAATATAGTGAAACACATTGTTTGAGTGAAAGTTTGGATCAGTAAATTGCATAACCAAAATAATCTATCTGATTGCTGTGTTTAATCTTTAGGCTATTTCTTGTGTTTTTCATTTTACGAAAATAAGTTTATTTTTCTTTTAAGTTTTACACTAGTTCTCACTCTTTAGTACTTGTTTCAAATGAATATAACTAAGTTGAAGTGAATTATTCATGTCACTTTGTAAAGGTTCGAGCTGGAAAGTCATCATTGATTAACCCTTTACTAAAGCGAAGAATGTGCCCTGCAGCCCCCAGACCAGGAGTTACAAGAGAATTGAGGTAATTTATTCATTTTATTTGTTACCAAGAGGTTGAAAGTGTTTTGAAAATTGGAACAGTTTCTTAATTGTTCATGAACTTGTATTCTGTTAAAGTTGAAACTAATGGCTTCTAATGTTGAGTACTTAACAAGTTTTTGTGAATTTTGATGAAAGGATGACAAATTTTCATGTTGGCATTTAATATTTAGGTATTTCTTTTACTATTTAACTTTTGAGTTTGTATTTTAATAAAATCATATGGCTTTGGTTGATGACATTTCATGTAGTGTTTAAATTTGGAAAATATTTTAAGATTTATATTAGACTATAATTATACTTTAGGATGTTTATTTATAATTTATTTATTATGAGAAAAGCTCTACATCCATGTAAAAAATACATTGATGTTATCCAATTCTTTTCGGCTATACGCGCCTCCTCCAATCTCCAAATCGTTTGTGATTCACGCGCTACATATAACATAAACTTTCTATGACCTTTGCTCAACGTAAACCTTTTGCTGCAACCTAAACCTCCTTCTTCTTCTCTGCTTGCGTTATAAGTTTCGCCGTTCTCTTCTGCTCGCGTTTTCTTTCTTGTTCTTCTTCTTCTTCTCTACTCGCGTTTTTCGTTATGGATCTAGATTGACTTTAACCTAATTAGCTTCGTCATTCTTCTTCTTCTTCGTTTTCTTCTTCGATCTGGACTTCTGAATTGAAATAATGAATGAATCAACTTCAAATCAGTTGAATGAGGTTATTACGTTGAGACAGCTAGGAAATGATTGCTGCATGCTATTACAATAATCTTAAACACTGGACAAAGTAAAAGGAGGCCACCGAATCGAACAACATTCATCTGGTGAATCAAAATCACAAAGGCCACTGAACCGAACAATGTTCATGTGGTGAATAAACGGTGATCAACTTTCAATCAACAAGAATAATATTTCTCATCCTCTTCCTCCTCCTCTTTCTTCTTTCAAATTTGTAACACCCTACCATACAGAGCCTTATGCTTAAGTCATAATTCAGAGATGGCAAGGTATTATGACCTCTAAAATAAAAACTTAGTACGTATAGTAGTATGAATGATTGATTATAACTAGGAGCCTTTGTAGAAAAAGGGGTAAACAAAAACCGCGACTCAAAAGCGCATCACTCCGATCGATAACGTAACGAACAAGAATAAACCAACGCGAGATTATATATATACAACTGAGTGTCAAAAACAGGAATATCAAGACTCAAGACCCGGCTGCGAAGATAACCGGTCCGAGCATAACAATATATACATATGATAAAATAAGGAAAACCCCAAAGGAAACCCAAAGGGACACAAATACATAAGACCTATTCTCCAAAATCTCCCATAAGAGGAGCCATCACAGTTTGTATTATTTAATGGAGATAAAAGTATCTAAGCGAAACATATAAACCAAAACATAGCCCAAGAACAAGGAATCTTCGCAATTCAAGAAGTCTCCAGCATGCCTCAGTGGGAAACCTCACGTCCTGCATCTGAAAACCACAAAATCCGCATGGGTGAGAACCAGAGGTCCCCAGCATGGTAACAGCTTCCACATATATAATACATAATAATAGAGGAAAGTCAAAGGCAATCCTAGAACTTCCCCCAGATAATATCAAAGCTTATAAACAGGCTAAACCATATAAGGGCCTCTGACTAAAGATTCTTCAGTCTAACTAATACTTTCCTTTCCAATTCCTTCAAACCTCCCAACCACCAGCAGGAGTATATTATAGCAAACACAGTTATATCAGACAAAGAATATACAAATAGGAGCAGTTAAGACATTTAGACAATTAGCAAGTAATATGCAGTCAAATAGGCAATCTCAAACAACTCACATGGTATGCATATGATGAATGCCTGTCCCTA
>NC_029781.3:2500602-2542674 GCF_000817695.3 Arachis duranensis | reverse complement strand
CTTTCACAGTGCCCGGCCACACTTACGACATAGGGTTAACAGAGCTTCGAGTCTCAACCTGGAGCACGTGGTGGCTAGCCACTGCTACTACCCAAGGAAACTCGTACCTCAGATAGTGGAAGTGCAAATCACAATTATCAATAATTCAGCATAAACATGCATGAATCCTCATCCATGGATCAACATCCATATCAGCCATTCCGGCTCGCGGTTAAATCCATAACCAGCCAACATTCATAGCATACACAGCTATTCCGGCTCATGGTTCAATCCAGAACCAGCCAATATTCATAGCATACACAGCTATTCCGGCTCACGGTTAAATCCATAACCAGCCATTTCATTATCAATTATAGCCTTTCGGCCCATGGCATAACAAGCACTTCCACCACCATCCTCCGCATCTCACATAATCATCTTGATCCTCATTGATCATTCATATTCCCCTTGCTTCACTCGCAAGTTACCTCATTCACTAGCCCCTTTTTAACAGCTAGGCATGCCATAATGATTTAAGACACAAATGGTGAGATCGGAGGCTTAGAAGTATGAGATTTGGCTTTTAAAACTCAAAAATCAACTTTGGGATGAAAACAGGGCCGCGCGTACGCGCACTTCACGCGCACGCGTGGATGGCCTCAAAAACTCATCGACGCGTAAGCGTCATGCACGCTAACGCGTGGTTTCCAAACTTGCCCAACGACGCGCACGCGTCAACCACGCGTACGCGCGGGTGTTCTCGTGCCCCAGGCACAACACCGGCACAGTTCTGGCATAACTCTCTGGAAAATGGCTGGGCATTGGGTGCAGCACTATCGGCGCGCCCGCGCACATCACGCTCACGCGTGGATGGCACTTCTTGGAAGATCGGCGCGTATGCGCCAGGTGCGCCCACGCGCAAGGGGTCGTTCTGCTAAAAAATTTTCTAAGTTAAAGCTGCAGAATTTCACAGATTTACACCCCAATCTTCCAACGGACATAACTTCCTCATTTTAAATCGTTTTTCACCCGTTCTTCGAACGGCATGGACATCCCGGATCCAATTTCATTTCTAAACAGATTTGGTACAAAACAGAGATCCGTAGTCCAAGTTATGTCCCATCAAAGTATGCCCAAAAACCATATTTTCATACAAAACCACAATATGCCATTTTCAAAACAAACCATTTTCAACTCTTTCCAAAATCAATCAAAACATGCCATTTTCATCCCTTTTCTTTGAAATCAATCAAAATGTATCAAATTCAACATCAAGCCTCCTCAACTCACACATTGACACATAACCACAATATACCAAATCACTAACTCATCATTTTAGCCCACTTCACCCAAGTGGCTCAAACTCAAACATATTGACATATCATATACTACTCCTCATGCCAATTCTCAACAACATCAATTCCAATAAATCATCATTGTACAAAATCAACATCATACTCACCATCAACATGGTTCAACCCACAATTCAACCATAACCAATCATCAAGCATATATCACAACATGCATATTTCTCATACATCATACCACTAAGGCATCAATAATCATCATCACATATATGACCACATCATATATCTCAATCATTCAACAACATCAACCATTCAATGCCTATCTTAGGGCCTCTAGCCTAAGTGTTTCCTACCACATTACATATTAGATACGGGAAACCGAAACCATACCTTAGCCGAATTTCCCAAGCTCCACCGGAGCACTTCCAAACCACTTAACCACAAGCTCTCAAGGCCTCAACACCTCCAAGAACAGATTTTTCACCACCAAACCCTTTCCAAGCTTTTCAAAGTCACCAATCAAGCTCCAATATTCACATATACATAACCTAAGCCACAACCATCATACCCATACACAACATCTCAAAACCCAAACATCATAAAACAACAAAATACACTAGGGTTGAGAATCTTACCACACCCAAGGTCCAAGGAGACAAGATTAACCTTCTCCTTCAAGAGAGTTGGGTCCTATAACATCAAAGAACCCAAAATCTCAACATTTCACCCAAGAAACTCGAAAATAAGGGCAGAGATTTCAAACAGCAACACGTGGCTTACCTTAAGATTGGTTGTATGGGTTTTGTAGAGCTCTCCGCGGTGAACGCGTGGCCGCAAACGGGGCGGCAATCGGAGCTTTAGATCAAAAGTTATGGTGATTTGAAGATCAAGTGAGAGAGAGAAGTTGAGAGAATGTTCTTCCTCCCTTTCTCTCTAATTTCAGCTTGTGTGTGTAACAAATGAGGAGAGAGAGTGCTGAAAACTAGGGTTTTGGTCTAATTATGTTGGGCCAAGGGCCCACTTTGGATCCAATTGGTCCGGTTTGGCCCGTTCGGTCCAATCTTGGTCCGAATTCTATAAAATTGGTACCAAAATTCTCGTCTCAATCTCCTCTATCACATTTAGCCATAAAAATCACATTTTAGGCTTTCTAGAATAAATTCTCATTTATGGGTTAATTAGCCGTTAATTAACCGGGTTTTACAAAATTCGCGCACGTAGGTTCTTCTTCTGCTTCTTCTTCTTCTTCGCGCACGCAAATTCTTCTTCTTCTTCTTTCGTTATAATCATCACCAACAACACCACCATTTTGCTCGGTTAAGTGGAGTTGCTCATTTTGATTCACTTGATTGTTAATGTGTTCAGTTGAGTCCTTGTGCATGCAAAAATGTTTTTCTTACTGATTGAATGCTTATCACGTTTATTCAGCACATGATTGGTGTTCGGTTCAGTGGTGTTGACCATTTCGGTTCACCTGATTGTATTCAGTGAACGAAACATAATCCATGATATGAAATCAAATTCGAAACACCTCTGTCTACAATTTAGATATTATCAATTCAATTCAGATTCAGAACACCTGCCTCCATTCAATTCAATTTAATTTAATTTAACAATTGCATTCCATTCAATTCGATTGAAAAAATAATCCATTAGCAAAATGTTGGTGTTGTTGGTGATGACGATAACGAAAGAGGAGAAGAAGAAGAAGAGAAGGAGGAGGAGGAGGAGAAGAAGAATCTGTGTGCGCAAAGAAGGAGAAGGAGGAGGAGGTATACGTGAATTTGAAAGAAGAAGAAGATGATGTATGCATATATTTGAAAGAAGAAGAAGAAGAAGCGCAGCAGAGAAGAAGAAGATAAAGCGCGTGTTTTCACTCGTCATTAATGCGCGTGACTCTATTTGGGCTTGGGCCAACTTGGTTACATGGTTACATGTATGTGTAGCGCGCCCGATTTATTATTTTATTCTAAAATAGTTTTTCCGTTTGAACCACGGTTGGACCAGTAGACCAGTGAACCAATGACTAGAGCGGTTTGATGACCGGTTCGGTTCTCAGAATAATGATCTAAACCATATCACTCCCCCTTCTCCAACCCTAGCTGCCGCTGCCGACGCCGGTCCGTCGATCCACTGCCACCATCCATCCATGTAGCCACTGCCCCCAAGTCTGCAACTCCTGCTCTCTTCTTCCACGAGCTCTCGGCGCATCCCCTGCTCTCTTCATCTTCTCGCCGTCATCTGGTCGGCGTCGTCCGTCAATCAAGGGTCTGTCGCCATCGTCTTCGAAGGTCAGTGAATGTCTTGCTCGCTTGTTCTTCACTTGTTCAGTTGTTCTTCTTTTTTTTATTTACTTTTTTATGCTCTGTTTCTGTGATTAGCTCTGGTTTTGTGTGTTGTGATTTTATTGATTAGTGAATGTCTTGTGATTAGGGCTGGCAATTCATACCCTACCCGCGGGTACCTAACCCGGTCCAACCCGTTCGGGTAGGGTAGGCTATCCTACCCGCAGGGTACGGTCTGGGTATGCCTGCAGGTAGGGTAGGGTACGGGTTTAGGGTGTACCCTACCCTACCCTACCCTACCCGCATCTCATATATAACACATAATTTATAAAAATATCTCTATACAGTGAAGAAAGTAAGAGTTGAATCCACAACTTCTTTTATATAATGACTTATAATAAGTGAACAACCACTAAACTAGTTAGTTAATTTAGTGATTTAGAGCATTAGTTTTTTATTTTTTATGTTATTAATACCTATAAAATTCGAAATAATTGAATTTTATATTTACTTTGAAAAAAATTAATATTTCTACGGGTAGGGTAGGGTAGGGTTTAGAATTTTAAGGTGCGGGTAGGGTTAGGGTTGAGAGATTCTCAACCAGTGGGTAGGGTAGGGTAGAGTTTTAATAAAATTTTGAGTATATACCCATTTTGGTCCTCAAAGAATTTCAGACTGGACACTTTAGTCCCCAACTAAAATTAATTACTCGATTGGTCCCTAATAATTAATTCCGTCAGTCACTTAGGTCCTTGGCTCCGTCAACTCTAACGGAAGACAAAATAGTCCCTGAAAACTCTAACATGAGACAAAATAATCCCTGACAACTCTAACAAGGGACAAAATTATCACTGACCCCTTTATTCGAAAACGATACTATTCTTCCCCAATTTTTATCATATCTCGCATAACCCTAACATTCATACTCTTCTTCTTCACTTTCACAGTCTTTTTTTCCATCTTTTTCTTCCTCCTCTTTAGCTCCAAGATTAAGCCATGGTGTAATTGTGACACGTGTCGCACCTACCTCAAGATGTCATGGACCACACACTTCCTAAATCTTTGTGACTGGTACATCCACCTCCTCTGCACTTCACCCACCAAAAGCATCTACTTGCATGTCTTTGATAACATCACCTAACCCCGACAACGTCCACGACATCCTCAAGACTAATTTCCACAACTACTCTAAGGGCACGCCTTTCTCCACTCTTCGGCAACCAATATAGATTGTTGGACGTTAGGACATCATGAGAAGATTCTCCTTCCGACAGGCCACAGCCACTCATCGCCGTCGCACCTCTCTTCCATCGCCGTCGCAGAGCTCCGGTCCTCCATCGTAGTCCCCCAGCTCGCCACCTCCACCGTCGCACCTCTCCTCCATCGCCGTCGCCCAGCTTCCCACCTCCACCGTCGTCGCCCAGCTCTCCACCTCCACTGTCGTCGCCGAGCTCTCCTCCATCACCGTCGCCCAGCTCCCCACCTCCACCGTCATCGCCCAACTCTCCACCTCGCCCAGCTCGCCGGTAATACTCTTCCTTCCACCTCCGTTCATGGTTCTGTTCTTGTTCCTGTTCTTCTCTATCACAGAAAACATGTTGCTCTCTGTTCATGTTCGTTGGTGTATTCTGTTTATTCATGGTATTTGGTTGATCATGTTCTGATTCTGATTCTGATTCTGTTCATGTTCCTGTGAATTCTGTTTACTCTGTTCATGTTTTGATTCTGTTCATGGTTTATTTCTGTATGCACAAAGTGGTGTACTCTGTTTATTCATGGTATTTGGTTGATCACCACCTTGGTGATTTGCTTATGTAGTAGGTGCTAGCCTGCTAGGTGGGTTTGAAAGAGTTTGTACTTGAAATTAGATCAGTGGTTTGGTTAATAGTGGAGGACATGGTCCTGGAATTAGAACTTACACTAATGCTGATTTCTTTCAAGGGCTTGATGAATCACAAGAAAGCCAGGAAATAAGAGACTCAGAAGCCATACTGCAGATGTTGAGGAAAACTATTTAGTTACCTCAGAGTGCTGAATTGCATTGGCACTAAAACAGGTACGAATGTCTAACTTTCTAATTGTAAAGAGTAAAACTTATCTCAGCTAATGCACATGCACCTGGTGCTTTGTTAACCATTACTGTCTAAATATTAATCAATGGCAGAAGGGAGCTTTATCAAACATAAATTGTGTCATAATTGTGCTTATAACTCAAATAAATCTACGTACGGTAATAAATCTACACTCGCCGATGATTCATAATCCAAGTACTCTAGATTGGTAAGCCTAATCATATCCTTATGTTATTTGATCCTGTTAATGTATTAAGAGGTTAATCATATTGTCTCATCAGGTGGTTTTTCTTGTCTTTGATCCTGTTAATGATAATTATGATTTTTGATGAGTTGCACCTTTGATTAGTTGAAAATTTGCTAGTAATTGTATCTTTTGAATGTAGATCGGTCGAACCAGTGAACCATTGAACCAGTGACCTCACCGGTTTATTGACCGGTCCGGTTCTCGCAACCTTGCCTAGGATTGATATCGAAATTACAATTGAGGTATTGTTGATTCTGTTGGATAATTAGTTAATTACTTTCTTGAAGTGGATTTGAATCAACGGTCTGTCGGTGTAGTCTTTGAAGGCAGTGGCTCAGTGCTCACTTGTTCTTCACTTGGTCATGTTTTCTTTTATGTAATTGCTTTATTGATCAATGTCATCACAGCAAACATTTATAGGATGAAGAAAGGATTTTGGTTTCTCTTATAGCAAACTTTGAACTCTGAACCCACCTGTTACATATCCTGAGGAGAATGCTGAGTCAGCAGTGCAGCAGCTAAAAAAGGGAAGATAATAACCCCTTTACCTTATCATTATTCTAGACGAAATAATAAAGGAAATGGAGGAATAACTGATTTATTTTAGGAAGCAATAACTGATTGAATCAGTTAGAGGAGAATCAGGGACTGCATGATTTTAGGAGACAATAACTGATTCAATCAATTAGAGGAGAATCAGGGAACTGCATGGTTGTGAAGATTTCGATTAGAGAGAGGGTGAGGCAATAAAAGAAGGAACCAAATAGGTACTGAGGCATGAAAAGATTTGGAAAGGCCTAGGCTAGGAGAGAAGAGGACTCTCAAAACTCCTCTGCTATCATTTTCTATTCTATTGTAACTTCTGCATTTCCTTTCAATAAATTCCAGCTGAGAGTATTTTGCCTAAAGGGTAACCTGTTCAGTTTGTTTTTGTTTTATCGAGTGTTGTGAGAGCATTTTGTTGGTACCAGTTTTAACACATACTTACAAGAATTGGAGCTTATTCAGATTGCCAAGGGAAGATGGTATTTGGCCAGTTAATCTGTTATTTTCCAAATCCAACCTGCCCAAGTTTGTCAGATTTCCTAATTCTTTTGGTATGTTTCCTGTGATGGCATTCCCTTGCAAAGAACTGCATGATAAAGCATATACACATCAATGATTACACTAAAAAATCCAGCTTGACTAACAAACCACTTTTATCACCTAACTACCCAATCATATGAAAATCTAGCTTGACCAAGATTGAATGAATGTGTCATACTATGAATACTTACAGAGCAGTAAGATTTTTTAGAACTCCTATTCTTGGGGTCAAGGTTCCTGTGAGTCCCATCAATGCTAGCAAACTGCCTGAATCAAATTATGCAAGCACCAATTCAACATACAATTATGGGATTGAAAAATATAATGCTAATATATATTTTTTTTGTGGACAGTGAAAGTAATAGCTGCAGCTACCTTGGCAGCATTTTGATTGAGGGCAAGAGCTACTGAAATAGCTCCTCCTCCTCCTCCATTTACAACACTTTGATCTGGAACAAGGAGCAATTGATGGAGGGAAGACATCAAGAAATTTTGCAGGCAATACTTAGTATTTTGTTTTCTTTTAATGTACTAAATAGTGCTAATAAGGGAAAAAATGATAACATTTCCTATCATTTTATATTAACTTTGCCTATTAAAGTAGTTTTTTGTGTAGAAACATTAGACTTGCTTACCGGTCTTTGTATAATTAATGAGTTGTACAGTAACTTCAGTTTGGTTTCAATATTGGTACTGATCATAAGTTCATAATACCAAAATAGCAATGGTGTTTTCTTTTGTGTTCTCTCCTACCCTTAATAAAACAATAATATAAGGTACAAACAATAAAATCCTGAAGAAATATAAGGTACAAACAATTGATTCATACGTTCCAATAACATTATTAATCCTATCAACTGCTCTCTCCCTAATTTGTGAAGCTTCCAAATAGCGATCTAGTTCTGCTTCTGGCATGAAATGACACCAATCAACTACAGTGAGATCAATTAGAGAGCAGAGTAGACCCCTTTATTATTTGTGAAAATAAGATAAAAAAATCCATTTAATCTATCCTTTGCTTGATGCCAAAATTATGATAATAAAAATATGGAAAATATAAGAACAACAACAACTAATTAGAAGATTAGAAAACCTAAAATTAGACCCCAAAACCCCCAAAAAATTCATAGAACCAATTGAAAATTAATACATACATTCTCTATCTCAATTAGCCATTGCAATTCATCATCACTATCAAAACCATACGCACCTTCGAACTGAAAAGTGGGAGCGAGTTGGAGAATGAGCAAGAAAGAGAGGATACAGCACAGAGAATAGTTACCTGGAGACAGAAAGTACTCCTTTCGAGCTCCTTGGCGGCAGCATAGCAGCCCAACGGTGGCAAAACAACAATGGCAACAACCCCTAGCAGTGGCAGTGGAGCTTCAGCAGCGACGGAGTACCCCTTCTTCTCTCTTCCATCGCGTTTTCTCTCTTCCTCGAGCTCTCTGTCACTGGCGCTCGACGACAACAGCGTTGGCAGCAGAGTCCTAGCCGGCGTCGTCCTTTCTTTCTTTCCTTCCCCTTTCCTCTCGTCTTCTTCCCGTGCTCCCCCTTTCTGATTTATTGTCTTATTTGGTGTTTTTATATTAGGCAACACTTTTAAAAGCGCACCAAAACATAATAAACAGATTATTCTTTAAAATGTACTCTTTGGTAAGAAAAGTGCAACTTTAGATATTAAGAATTTAAAATATGACTACATTTTATAAGTGATATTTACAATATCTAAGGAGACATTTTTTAAATGATGCTACAACTATATTTTTTACCTGCTTAAAAAATAATAATACAAAAAAATGTGAATAGACTACACTTTTTAAATATAGCTTAAAAAAGTGTAGTTAAATGAATATTTTTGTTGTAGTATCATGCCAAAAAAAATTAAAATTCAATTTGGATTAGATTTTATGTATTCAGATTATTGATTACTTGCCATCATGATAAAAATTAGTTTAAATATTAGAATCAAAATTCTATCATCTAGTTGATTTATATAGATTGTTATAAGGTAAAATAGTTTACAATAGATTTTGGCAGGACATAGAAAAAATACGGTCCAATTTATATTGAAGATAAAGCTTTTAAGGTGATTCAATCGCCACTTCTCTCACCCTTATCGGCGACACAGATACACATATTAGAGACTATTGGAATAAAGCAAAGGCCGTTGATATTTGATAAGCACAACAATAACCCTCAAGTTAGTAAATAAAACCATTTTCATTCATTTTATTTTTCTAACTCTTGTTTTCTCTATTTTATTGTATAAGTTAATTATAACATCTTTACTTATGTTAAGATTAATGCACTATCTAACTAACCTTGTTATTGCAGTTTCTGAAGATAATGATAATTTATGGTGCAGTTTGCTTTACATTTAGTAGCAGGCTTGATTTAAGACACTGAAACTTTTGTTACAATTGTTTGAATAAGATATGCTAATTAGTTTGCACTAGTCACATATCCAATTAAGATGCTCTTTTAATTAGTTAGTGCGTAACACTGCATTAATGAATTAATCATCATTAAATTTATGTCATTAGTAGGTATTTTGAACTTTTTTTATTTTGTCCATTTTACGTTATCTTTTTAACAAGTAAATAAGTTTAATTGACTGAGTTGTAACATGTTCAACCCTATGAATATGTTTAGTCTAATCCTAAGACACTAATTTGTTAGTTCATTATTTTTTTTATCTTTTTATTAATATTTTATTTCTACAACATCTATTTAATTTAAAATTTTCATACCAAAAATAATTAATTTTTTATTCTTATGATAAGTTACACGTATATTTAAATACTAATGTAGATTGATTATAATATAATCTAAAATAAATATATGCTATAAATAAATTATGTTTAAAAGAAAAAAATATCTTTAAAATGATTAAAATTTCAAAATTCTTAATAAATTTAGATTAAATTAAAAATTAAAAACTGCTAATAAATTTTACTCAAATGGTTATAATTATAACACAATACTAATATAAAATCTATAGTCAAAATTATAATTTAACATGCTCATTAATACAACAAGAATATAACTTGATTATTTGTATTCTTTTGTGTTTATTTATTATTTTATAATAAAATAGCTTTTTTTATTGAATTTCGATTAAATTGGTTGAAGCAATAAACCAGTAAATTAGTAATTAAAATAGTTCAATAATCGATTTGATTTTTAGAATTTTTATAAAATATGAAATTTTTCATGTTCATGTGTTTCTTGATGAAATTGTTAGTTAAAAAATAATAAATAATTTAAAATATTTACCCATTTTAGAATTTCGAATCAGACATTTTAGTCCTCAACTAAAATTAATTACTCGATTAGTTCCTAACAATTAATTCCGTTAGTCACTTAGGTCCTTGGCTCCATCAACTCTAACGGAAGTGACAACTCTAACAGGGGACAAAATGATCATTGACAACTCTAACATGGGACAAAATTATCCCTGACCCCTTTGTCCGAAAATGATATTGTTCTTTTCCAATTTCCATCGTATCTCGTATAACCCTAACATTCATACTTTTCTTCTTCACCTTCACAGTCTTCTTTTCCATCTTTTCCTTCCTCCTCTTCAGCTTCAAGATCAAGCCATTGTATAACTGCCACGCGTATCGCACCTACCTCAACATGTCATGGACCACATACTTCCTAAATTTTTGTGATTGGTACACCCACCTCCTTTGTACTTCACCCACCAGAAGCATCCACTTCCACGTCCTCGATAATAGCATCACCTCCAACCCTGACAATGTCCACCATATCCTCAAGACCAAGTTCCATAACTACCCCAAGGGCACGTCTTTCTCCACTATCCGACAAGTAATATAGATTGTTGTACATTAGGACATCATGAGAAGATATTCTTCTTCGATATCATATGCAAATTCTCATTTGAAATGGACTTCGAGTACTTCATTCTTTCTTTTCTGGAGTCCAAGTTGACAAACTGCTTCGACCTCGTATCCAAACTATCAGTACAACGAGCAATGGAAATTTATAGTTAGGCAAACTTGAGTAGTTCCAAAGAGAGAGAAAGGGATGTTAAGAGAGGTTATATGCCATTTCGTGAAAGAAACACAAACTGAAAAACATGATAATGTTGTTTTTTTGCTGTATTTTTCAAAGTGGAATATTTTTGTATCCCATGTGGGTTTTTGTATTGCTTGAAAGCATGCATGACAGTTATGATTTATGAATTCAACTTGCTCACGGAGGAAAGCTATACACGGTAGATTGGAGGAATAGGTCAGAGTAATTAATTATGAAATAAAACAGAAACAGATTGCTATTTTTTATGTTGAAATTTACCAACGTGGTGATTTTGCATTGTCATATCTTGACTTTGATCCAGTTGAATTTTCTTTTTCCCTATTTCCTGGGAGATATTAAAAGATGTTGGTCAAAATTAACAATATGATCCATATATTTAAGGAATTCCAAGGGTTCCTTCCTTCCTTCCTATTACAAGAAAATAGAATTTGAACTTGAAGTCACAGATAATTTGTTCCAAACATGATTATCTCATTGTTTACACACATGAATATAAAAAAGATTTAATATGTTGAAAGTGGGAAGCCAATTCCATGTCTCTTTGTAGGAAATACAAGAAAGAACATGCTGCAGAATACACCAATTCCAACCGGCAATGCAGTGAGTATTTCCTGTGTCTCATTATCTGGTGCTGGAAAGAAGCAATTCACCACATTCTGATCAAACAATGCAACCGCCGCAAACACCAAAACCGACATCACTGCATGCATGAAGTCTATAAACCTGATGCTATACTTAGCAGCAATTTCAGGTGGAAGAGTGGTTGATCCATCAATGATCCACAAGCCTCTAACCGTGGCAAAACCATAACAGATGTTTCCCTTGCTGTCTCTGAAACTATCAGTGAAGCATAGAAGGAAACAGGACACGCCACAGATAGCTACAAGGAAAGAAGTCATTGTCTTCGCGGTCGAGTCGCAGTTGCCAAGGTTTGTGAATACCGGAGACAGAAGCTGGAATGCGAGGACGGTGCCTGTAGGAAGAAGGTTTGCCAAATGTGCTGTGCTCTCAAATGTTTGGCTAATTGCTTGCTGAACAAGGTTCCTCTCTGCTTCTGGAACCTCTGTGTTTCGCAGAAGAGGGAGCTTTTCTTCATCTTTGTCATGTTCAAGTTTGATGTCCATGGCTTAAAAGATTGAGCTAACTCTGCTGTTGTGTTTTTGCAGCATAGCTTTATATGGATGAGCTAATTTGAGTGGAGATAAAGAGTGGGAAAAGAAAGGAAAGTATGTGAAGGGAGGTTTGTTATTTCTTGCAAGGAACACAAACTCAAAACTTGATGATGCAGTATCCATTATATTCCTTAGAGACATGTATTTCTTTATGTTTCGCTTTTAATGCATGCAACTAGTTATTGCAAAAAATTTAACGGATCACTACAAATTAGTATATGTTATGTAAATCCTTTACCTTGTAATTCTTTTTTGTATTTATTATATTATATAAGAAATAAACAATAAATATATGATTTTGAGACACTTCACAACGTTTGAGTATATGCCAGACACGCATGTTTTTTTTTTGGTATTTAAACAGGCCGAGGCCCAGTAACACCTGGTATTAATTTGGCAATGGTTTGTACTTGTCTTTTTCTGGACACATTCTATTTAATTTAACTCTTTGGACTTGTATAGGGTTGGGGCTCCTGGTTTTCGGCTGTTTGGGCCCATATGTGGGCCTGGACCCTGACAAAAAATTTCAGAAAATTTAATTTGCTACAATCTATTTAAGAAAGAGAGCATGCATTTGTCATTAAAAAGTTATTATATGGCTATGAAAATCATAAAAGATCAGAATATATAGTACCTTAAACCTTAATCATCGATCAGTTTATTAAAGATTAGATTACCCCCTTTATTAACAAATTGACTTTATATAACTAATGTACCTCTAGTTGTCAAACAACCTTAACCACTTCACAAACCTTTAATTATTATTATATAGCAAAAACCATAGCTTGATTGATTGTTATATATAATGAAAACAACTTCATGGTGATATCACATACATAATTAAGGGGGGATATTTTTTTTTGTGGTTTAATTGAGGGAACAGTAACATAAACTTAATTATTCAGCAATTTTATTTCATACACTTCCAAGCCAGTCAATAGATGAGGTTAATCTTGTTGTAGCATTTTAATACTATAGTTCTATCTCACATAATTTATCTCAATATATATATATATATAGTGCATTTGAAATTAGGTATTTTTTCTAGAGCTAATACTAATAAGGTGCTAATAATTATTTGTTAACTTCAATTTCTTTCAAGACATTCATGCATGGTGATTTTAGCAAGGTGCAATGTCATAATTTAATTTATTACTACGGTTAGCTCAATAATGCTTCTAATTCATCATTTTTTCTATAACACATGTATTCTATTCAAATATTATAGATTTTATACAGGGTATTTGCACTCAGTGTGTATATGGTTCGATTCGGTCTAAAAATTTGGTCTGAATTCGATCATTTTAGAAACTAATTAGGTGTGATTTTATTGGCATCTAAAATCGGGTAAAGATCTTAAAAATAGACTCGATCGGTCATTATTTAGAGTCAGATCCAAGTCAATGCGAACCCAATTTCACTCGATCCATATGCACCCTAAGAGAACTAAAAAAGATATATATGTTTGAAATTAATTTCAATATTATGTTATATTAATTATAAGCTTATTGTTTTATTTTTAATCACACTTGTTGAATTAAAAAATAGATAAAAAAATATTAAATTAAAATTTATGAACAAATATTCAAGTTCAAATATGAATATAAATTTCTCGGTAACACTTTTTTTATTTATAAATAAGTACATCGTAAATAAATTTTTTTATAAATTATTGTAAAAAATTTAAAGGTCCAATTTTCACCCAATTTATATCCAATATAATTGTGGCCAAAAAATATTTAAATATTATCAGATTTAGGACTAAGTTATAATCTAAAAAATAGATCCGATATATATTTAGAATCGAACATAAATTAGATTTCACCCGATTTTACCCTATTCATGTACAACCCTGTTAGGAGTTTTTGTTTTCTTACAAGGGTGTAGTACTTTATATGTCATTTTCAGTCCTTCAGGCTTCATCATAATTGCTCCACATTAATAATTTAAGTAATCTTTTTATTTGTTAGGGCTTATTTTATTCTGTTGAAAGGAGGAATCTTTAGGGAATAGGAGCTTCAGTGATCAGTGAAGTGTAAAAATCTGGTCGCAGGTGAGGGTGTTGGGTTTAGGTAGTTGAATTTCATATATGTTGATTTTGCACTTCAGAGCCTGGACAATTCATTTAATTCAAATACCATTTCCCTTTTTTTAATTATCAAATCCTCGGGAAATATAAATGTAATTGAAATAATTCTTTTAAGAAAAAAGATGTTGAACATTTTGAGACTTGTTGATGAAAACTGGATATGCATGGAATTTGGAGGATTAATCATCATGCCTATCCTTAATTACTACTCTAAATTATGTCTTAAGGACCATCAAATTGCTGGCCCCAATTTAGTGGACCCTTTTATATATATAAGCTCAATCCTTGCGTGTAACTAATGGATGGAGGAAATGAGAATAAATTTGAAGGAACAAACGAATAACAATAATTAGTCAAAAATTAATCAGCAAAAATTTTAAATATTTATTTTTTAAAATTTTAAATGAATAATTTTTGTATGTATTTAAATTTTTTGTTAATTGATTATTATATTGGTTATTTTTGTTATTTTTTACAAAAAATATTAAATGACCGATTCTTTTTTCTTATTTTTACCTTGTATGTAATTAAATCAACACTAACCAATAATTCTTCACTTTTTCTTGAAGTGTTGGTGAGATTAAGCCCTTAACTATCCACTTTATGAATGATAATCTACATTTTAATGATGAAGCGAGGGAAAAGAGAGAGCAAGAGGTGTAGGTGAAGAAGTGATGATATGAGTAGTTGCATGGACTCTAAAAAAGTAAAAAGTTTTTCCATATCTTTACGTTACATAGCAATATATATAAATGGCACTTTAGCACAAACAAGCATGTTGATGTAGCAATATAACCCATCAAAATCATGAAGATGAAATCTTTTCCCCCCTCCTTAATGATTGACACCCTGAACCCTTTTCGTTAAATTGGTTCCACTTTCTGTTTCCCTCTATAATAAGTCCACATACACTAGGGGTGTTATAGGTTCGATTTGGTTCGGTTTTGGACTAAAAACCAACTAAACTGATTTGTTCGGTTTTTACAGAATATCAACCAATTAATTTGTTGTTTGTACAATAATTGAATCAAACCAAACCAACTCAAAAGTGGTTTGATTTGGTCAATTTTTCGGTTTTTAAATCTTAACTAATAGAAAATTAATTTCAGTAAAATAATATTCAAAATAATCAATCAACTGAAATAATATTACATTACATTCAAATTCAATACAATTTCAACTCATTCTAACAACTAAATATAAAACAAACACATTTATTAAGTCTAAAATTTCCATTTCAATGCATTACTAAACCATTTTTTCGGTTTGATTTGATTTGGTTTAATTTTTTTGAATCAACCAAAAATCGAACCGAACCGATTAGTTTAATTAAAAAAACCGATTTTTTTTATTTTCTATTCGATTGTTATAAATTTCAACTCGGTTTTACGATAAATTTCGGTTCGATTAGGTAACTTACACCCCTAACATACACTATGTAGTCTATACTACTCTATAGTACGTACATTCATTCATATTCATAGTGTAAACATGATAGTGTTACACACACACATACATAGCATGATCCGTGTATTAATGCATGTATAATCATTATATATCGACATGTTCTCTTTTCTACCACAAGAAGATATATATTAGTCTCTTTTTGTCTTTATTCAATGAAGACTTTTCTCACATGCAATGTTTTACATATCATGGTGCTCTCAATAATAGAAGTGTGCTCTACTCAGTTTGTGTATATCAAGGGTCACCCTAACACTATAGCTATGAGTACTTGTCCTAACATATAATAGGACATATCGCACCACTAATTATATATATTGAGTGACTTGTCAAATAGAAATGACTTGAAGGAATCAATTCCATTACACTTAGCTTCACTTCCGAGGCCTACTACTACTACTACATTATTTGTCTTCAGGGTTAGTTTGGTTCGAATTTAAGATAAAATTAAAATCGAACCAATCAAAATATAATCAGTTTAGTTTAATTTGGATTTGCGTTTTTTTTACATATATCCGAACTAAACTAAACTGATTAAAAATGGATTGGTTCGATTCGGATAATTGGATATCCGATAACTTTAAAATTAAAAAAAAAACTAAATTTTTATCTTAAAAATTCAACAAGTACAATAAATGTGTAATATTAATAGAAATAATCCAAATATGTTAAACACCAATTATATTAAAAACTAAACTCATTAAGATCCAAACATATTAATAGTGAATAATCTTTGTCTAATAAAAATACAAAAGTGCAATAGAAATATTAGAAACTAAATACAAAAGTCTAGTGAATAATCTTTGAAAGAAGCTAATTAAAATCAAAACACATTAAAATCCAAACATTAGAAGTTAAATACAAAAGGGTAATAGAAGTATTTGTCTAGTTTTCAAAGTGTTAGGGTTACGAGTTGCAAAACTCACTAAAAGTCATATTTTTTATTTTTTTTATTTAATTAATATATGTTCGGGTTTACGGATTGGTTCGAGTTTCGCACCTCTAAAACCGATACTCAAACCAATTAATAATAAAGATCATCGATTTGGTTCTAATTGGACTCAATTACCCGTTAGTTTTAAAACCAATTTAATTGATTTGGTTCGAATTCGAACGAGTAATTGGAGACGCCCTACCCGTGCTCACCTAATTTATGTATGTGTTTTTCCTTTTATACTAATAATAATGATGTCAAAGAGTGTATTTATTTGATATAATGCAAAACGCAAGTAACAAGACATACGCTCTCAATCCATCAATCAATTGTCTATTATTATTGAAATATTCTAATATATAATGATAATTATATAGTCTCTAATTAAGAACCTTTTCATTCCATGCCATAGGTGACTTTCCAATTTCCATTGGCCTTTATAGGGACACGAACAAGGAAGTTATGGCCTTATAGTTATAGGGTCTCACCATTCTTATCGTTTTATGGTGTGTCACTTTTTGCCTATGTTTTTGGCTAATGTCATTCATATTTCTATGATTAGAAATTGATTTACACATGGCTTCAATGGTCATTTTGATTTTGTCACACATTCTCTGACTTATCAGATCTCAATTGCCAACTAGTGTCTCCGATATAACCTTCGAAATTTAGTTGATAGAGCCTAAGAATAAGAAAAATATTTTGCTACTTAATTTAGAAAAAATATTATTTATATTATTTTGTGTGTATATATATAGAAAAAGTATTGCATATAACATGCCTTTTTAATTTATACATAATATGGAAGCTATTTACTTGATTCCAAAATATGAATTTAATTATGGGTATTATTGAGGTCTCTGAGTATTAGGGATAATAAACATCTTTTCAAAAATTTAAACTGATTTTAAAATTCACTAAGGATCGAACTCTTAATTTTTTGGACCTGGCGTTCTAGTATCATGTTATGATACTACTCATCCTAAAAACTACAACTGATGGAAAAAGATAATACTAATAATTATATATTTAATAATATTCTATAAACTTTCATTGTACACATTATATAAATATTCCATTGGCTCCATATACTTTTTCTATATCTATATCTATATCTATATATATATATATATATAGTTAAATCAACAATGACATAGAATTTAATACTAGGTAACCACTTTCTATGATGAAACAATTCATGACCCTGGCCCATCTTGTTTTGACATAGAGAAATGGCGGTATCAAAATAATTATCACCACTTTGAAGAGACTTGATCTCTCAATGATTGTTTCTAAATGACAAATATCTATAGTATGGTCGAGAAATGATAGGATAACCAAAATAAAAAATCCTTATATAAAACTAGCTAGCTGGATATATATATATATATATAACTTTCAATTGTAGTAGAATATTCATATTCCAGTAATTTTTAACTGTTATTTTAATTATAAAAATATATATAATTAAGAAAATAGTTAAAATTTATAAAAATATTAAATTAGTGTTTATTTTGAGATATTAAGATAGAGATTTGGAGATTGAGACTCAATATCATGTTTGTTATTTTAGAGACTGGTCCTAAAATTTTTGTCTTTATCTCCAAAATTTTAATATTTTAGTACCTCCAAAAAGTGGAGACACAAGAGACTAAAATTTTTAGAGATGAAGACTGAAACTTTAATAACATTTTATATCTAAAATACTTTTATTTCAATTAATTAATTCTAATTTTACTTTTTGTACAAATTAAATTAAAATTTCATTATTGTTTGAACTCCCATTTTACACCAAACAAAATACTAAGATTTATTTTGATTTCAATCTTTCTATCTCTATTTCTCTACCAAACGCTACCTAATGTACTAATATACTTAAAAACTTTTATATAAAATAAGAGATCAGAGGAATTAAAAACATCAACAGTGGGATCTTCCCAAATCTCATTTAATACTCCAAATCTCTAATAATACAGTATATAGTAGGAAATAAAGAAAGAAGCTTCATAACAAAAGAAGAGAAAGCTACATACATAGACCCAAAGTAGAGTGGGCAAAATTAAAAAATTATCCAACAGTGGCTGCAAAGCACCACTTTTCATCACACAGTTCAGACACTAAAGTTGTATGTACGTGAACTAACTAAAGCAAGATAAACAACAATAATATTGTGCATGTTTTGGAACAGACTCATCAATGGATTATTGGATCCACCGTCATTTTTTTGGTTACTTTTGTATTATATTTAAATCAGCATTAATTAATTCTTTTTTTTTAAATTAAAAGTATTAATCTTTTGATTTGATCTAATTAAAATATTTTAAGTTATATATATGTGATACTCAAATTTGGAAATTATAATTAAGCACTTTTGTTTGGGGCTCCACCATATTGAAAGAAAACAAAATGTGATCACCTTGGATTCAGGAAAGTGTTAAGTTTGTGTTTGTTGGACCACTAAGTTCCTTTTTCACTACCTGATAAAAGAAAACAAAATGCGAAACCTGTTACATTCTATTACTATCTACGATGCATGGACACTGACACAGACATGAGACATGACACGATACGGGACACGTTGACACGTGAATTTTAAAATTTTACATGATACAGGAACACGCATACATATTAAATATAAAGTATTTTTTAGATAAACCTTAATGATATTTTAATATTTTATTGATATTAAAATATAAATTAATTTTTTAAATTATTTTTAATGTCTTATTTTAATTATATCAAGTATTTAAAATATTTTTTTGTTTTAATAAATAATAATATATACTATATCTAAATGTATTTTAAAAATATATGTTAAGAATAAGACCGAACACGCTGATACGTGATGGTATTTAGGTGTGTCCAAGTATCTTCGAAAAAAAAATTTAATTTTTTTATTTTTTATTGAGACACGGTTTGGACACAGCAGACACGCTTGTCGGACGAGTGTCGGTGAGTGTCGTGTCCGAAATGTGTTCGACACGCAGATACGGCAACTCAGCAAAGTGTCCGTACTTCATAGATTACTATGGACGACAACAAGGTGCTTTAGCTACTTAATTATACAATACAATATTAATTACATAGTGAAAACTCAGGTGCAGTCCACTTCACGTGAAATTGATATCTGAAAACTGTTAGATGATTCGACAGTTTTGACTAAATTTTTGTCTAATGCTCTCAGATATCAACTTCACGTGAAATCAATTTCACCTGAATTAATCTCTATAATTTTTCAACACCATCCATGATATACCTTAAAAAAAATATATGATATTAAAAAGAAAGAAAATAGGGGGGTCGGTCATCGGTGGTGTTGAGAATTAACACTTTATGGTTGTTGGTTGCTACAAGTATGTCGTATAAAGTGTAGAAAGGCAATTACTTGAGTGATAATATATTCTTCGATTGTTTCACAAAAAGATATATAGCCAATAATGGTTGATTTCATATACGAAACAAAAAGACAAAAAGTGTGAAACGTTTCGTTCACACTCCCAACAGGTATAGTGAGAGTGTTACTATTAGGTTCTTCTCCTGTTTTGGCGCGGGTGACATTGCCATCATCAATCTTCAAAAACAGAGACTTTACCTAATCATTTCTATCTGTTCATCACGGAACCGTAACATACACATAATAATAATAAAAGAAAAATTAATAATGACTCTCTGCCTTCTTTTGTATACTTTAATTTAGGCTTTAGCCATGCATGCATGCTCTACTTTCTAAGTGTGTAAAGGTCGTATATTAATCTTCAATTTTTGACCTAATAGTAGGTCAACGTCTCGTGTCTACTTTAAGAGAAAGACAATAATATACCCAAAAAAGAAATAAAATAAAAAGGAAAACACCCCCTCCTCTATGATGATGACTAGCTAGCATCATTGTTCTGTATGCATGCATGACAAATTTTTAATGTAATATTTATTATTTTTAGAAAATTTTGGATATTTTTATTTTGAGTAACCTTAATATAGGATCCAAAAATATATAAATAATTCCATTTTTGTTTATTTTGTCACTTAAGTTATATATTACAAAGGAAATTTCTTTCTAAAAGAAGTTCATTCTAAATCAATATTTATAAAGAATATTTAGGGCAATTTACATAAATAAATTGTTTATCCTTTAAATTTATGCAATTGCATTCTTTTAAATATAAAGAGGTAAATACATTGTTTCATGTATCTATAGAAACTGCTATTGGCAGTAGCGGTTTACGAAAACACATAATCCGCTATAGCCAGCCGCGAATTACATGCAAATGGGAGAATACATAAACTGTCAGAAGCTGTTGCGATTTCTGTTTATTGATGTTTGGCCATAAACCACTACTGGCAGTAGTAGTTTATATGTGTGGAGAAGTGTGCATAAACCGCTGGAGCTAATAGCGGTTTACGTTGAATAAGATATCTTTCTGTACCATTTCAGTGTCAACTTATATGTTATGATTTTTTCATATCTTATCTTCATATATATGGACATGCGGAGTAGTCTTAACAAGATTGAATTTTGATAATAATCTTAGCAAGATATATAAAACAATGTATTTACGTCTTCATGTTTGAAAGAATGCAACTGCGTAAATTTAAAGGGCAACCATTTATTTATATAAATTGTCCGAATATTTACATTCGTGAAATATTTTATTTATTTTCTATCACATACTTAATTATTCATTTAAAATATGTTGTGCATATATAGAATTATCTAAAGGATAAATAATAATTAATTAAATATAAGACTTGTAATTGCATGCCCCCACTCAAAACCTGCTAGCTAGTGGGACTCAGCCAATTTTAATGGAAGTCACGGGGGAAATTCAGTTTTCCTGTTTTCAATTTAAATTTGATTTCACCAACCTTATTGTTTGTGTCAGCACCAAAAATTTCTTCATATATGGTTCTTAGTCCTTAAGATTTGTGGAACCCATTCCATTTTTGGACTCCCAATATATATAACTGGTATAACAAAAACATTCAATACACTATATACCTTCAATTATTTGCTACCAATTCATGCATGGAGTCATTACTACTTTAATTTCTGACTCCAAATGTGAGGCACATTACATTCATTTCGGTAGCATTCATGAATTACATGCGACTATGTTACTTCTCAAGATACTATGCACATTATTTAAATGCTATAGTAGGGTTTTGTCTATCTCCTATTTTCGTGGACATTGAAAAAATATTTGACAATTTTATTTTTTCTTAATATCATAAAATCTTGGAAATAAAATTAAGTGTTCTAATAATGTACTATCCCTAGGACGGTCAAATAGGCTAGTTCAACTCATTTAGACACAATCCGTTAAGTCTGTGAGTTAAATGTGTTGGACCATTTAAGTCTGTTTTATTTGTGGGCCATAATTTTTTAGTTCGGCCCGTTTATTATCAGTCCAATGGGTTAAACGGGCCAATCCGTTTATTTTTTTGTTTTATTTTTTGAAAAATATTTTGACAAAAATATCACTTTTAAGTCAAAAACCTTAAACAAATAATATTTTTTAGCTGATTGGTCGAATTTTTGAGTCGAGTCGGGTCAAATACCTATTGAAAAGTGCTACTTCTTTTGAAAAAAAATTTAAACAAACCACCCGTTTAGTCTGCAGACTAACTCGTTTCACTTGTAATTTTTTTTAGATTAATCAAATTCAGCCTGTTTAACCCAAAATTTAAACGACTTAATTTTAAAAGTAAAACCTACCCATTTAAATAGGTAAACAGACTACCCCAATAAATTTGGCCCATTTTAACGGCCATACTATCTCCCTATCTCCTTTCAATATAAAGGTTCGTTGATTTAATAATATATAAAACTTATCTATATATACTACTATATATTAATATATGTGTATAAATAATAGAAGTGAACATTAATTAAACTCTCAAATTTTAATTGAATCTTATAAATTAACAATTGTGTATTATTGTTATAGCTAGCTAATTAAGTTGTAGAGCAAGAGATTTAATAATGATGAAGAGACCAATTTAATTTACTAATTTGTAATTATTATTATTATATATTCATATGCTGTAATTGAAGTTATTGTTGTCTTACACAAAAAGAATCTTTTAATCACAAGCAAAAGCCCGAAGAACAATATTAATTAAGATGTAGTGTTATTTGAGATTTAAATACAATATATTGGGGCACCGTGAATGCTAAGATACGGAGTATGAGTATTCATGGAAAATAAATGCCACCCATATGTTTCATTTATTCCAAATCCATATGATATGTGAAAATGAAGATAGGATTTTATTAGAAGTTGTTATAAAGACACTTGTTAAGGAAGTATATAATAACCAAAAAGAAAATTTTAAGTTTATTTTAGTAAATGTACTAAAAATTTTAAAAATTATTAGTCTTATATGCTTATTTGTTAGCTAATAATTTTAAATATACCAATTTGATATATTTTGTATAATATTTCATATAAATGAACATGATAAAAACAAAAAAAAAACAAAAAAATAAAAATTCAGATTGAATAAAAAATATATATCAAAAAGAATAGATTGAAATTAAATGTAAAAACAATATTTTATTTTTATTTAATTTTTTAATATAACAAAAAAGAATTTTTTAACGTAATTTGTTCATGCCATAATTTAAAAATTGAAGTAAAGAAATTTATTTAATTCTATATTTAATTTTTTTATGCAACAAGAAATTCACTTAACTTTATTTATTCACATTATAATTTTATCATAAAATCAAAATATATTTTGACACTCTTCTAATCATTTTTATGTTATGAATACAATAATTAAAGATATTTATAATTTTTTATTAAATTTAAATAAAAAATTCTAAATTAGAAATATAAAAATCTAATTTAATAATTAAATAAATAAATTAAAATATATCAAATTAAATAAAATATTCTAAAATAATAAATTAATAATTTTTAAATAATATACAAATTTTAACATTTAAAGCACTGATATAATAACAAATGTCGTTCATTTGTGACTGTAACTGTGAGCGTAGTTTATTTAGCATTTAATCTGCCCCATAACCAATGTATCCGGAATTCTTTAGCCATATATTACTAAACACAAGGCCTTAATGTGAACGTCAATGTTCCTAGCGTCGCTTTACTGCACTAAATTAACATGTCATCATTAATTGAAATTTGTCGTGTTTGGAGTTATGCTAGATCTTCGGTAAAATGTATTGTTTTTCAAAATTAAAATTAATTTTTATTTTTTAATCTATTATTTAAGTTGGTTAAAAAAACATTATTCTCCTATATTTTCACTTTCAAAAAACACAAACATGAATTTGCTCGTACGTATCTTTACAAAAGCATCTTTTAGGGTTATCATAAAAAAAATTTGTACTAACATATCTTCTTATTAATACGTATCTTTAAAGCACGTTAGTTAAATTATATAAAAAAATTTATTAAATATACTAGTTAAAATTATTTATATTGATTCAAATATAAAAGGTAAAATCAACACTTATTTGGTTTCCTAATCACAAAAATAATATGATTTTATATGCAAAAAATATCACTCATATAATAATACATTTACCAAAAGAATTTATCTATTTTATATCATAAAGTACATAGTACATGTTAAGTTTGTAAATTAAAAAAAATTTAATTAAAAATATAAAAAATTTAAATTAACTTTCATTAAATAAAAATATTTAAAATTTTTTATTAATAATAAATTTATCATATATTTCTAGAACATATATTAACTTAATCTTTACCAAAATTGTTAGTATTTTAGCAGTGAGATAATTTGTGTGTTATTTGGTATTTAAAGTTTAAACAAACATATTATAAAATATGGAGCAAATTAGTATCATTAATAGATGTCTCAATATCTTTTGTGAGAGTTTCGAACAAAAAATTACGGAGACAAAATTCATATTTTTTTCTTTAAAAATGTTGGGGCTCAATCATAGAAGAAATCAGTAAAATTTTGGGTTTCACCAGAACTGACAATTTAGGGAAGTACCTTGGGATTCTTCTTCACCATTTCAAGATTTTAAATAACACCTTTGATGAAATTTTCAGCAAACTCAGCACCAGGCTCAACTCCTGGAAGGCGTCCTTTCTTTCCTTGGCAGGAAGAAATATCTTGGTGAAATTTGTCTTTTATGCTATTTCTTTATATACAATGCAAACTGCTTTACTCCCTATTACTACCTGGAATTCCATTGATCGTAAATATAAGAATATTTTTTGGGAAGAAACTGAACAAACAAAAAAAATTCACTTGTTAAGTTGGAGAAAAGTGGGTCAGCAAAAGAAAAATGGAAGTTTGGGTATTTGCCATGCCCATACTCTTAACAAGACTTTCATGATGAAGGTTGGATGGGGGGCTTATTGACAAGAAGGATGCCCTGTAAACAAGGGTATTGCGTTCTAAATACGGTGGAGGAGATGACATTATCCCTTGCGTGGAAAGAAAGTAAAGTAACTCGAATCTCTGGAAAAAAGTCTGCGATAATTGGGAGCATGTCACTAAAACACCATTTGACGGGTTAACAAAGACAAAAGCATCATCTTCTTGAAACATAACTGGGTCCCTAATTTAGGGAGTTTGGATATGCATGTTAATCAGGTAAGCAATAGTAGCATTGATTATTCTAATAACCTTACAAATGTCGAGAGAAAAAGACGCCATTTTACCAATGATGATCGTTGTCCACGGTGTAGGAACGATATTAAATCCACTATCCATGTCATTCGAGACTTTTTTTTTCGCGAAAAATATATGGCGAAACCTCATGAGTCATGACTGATGATCAGTTATGCCCGTTTCTAAGTTCAGATATGATGAATTAGTTGTAAATCAATCTCTCGAAGAGATCTAAGTAGTCAAATCTGTTTGACATTGTAGCATCTCACCTTTGGTTTTGTTGTAATAAGCTCGTTTTTGAAGATATGTTGATTTCTTCCGCTACAGCTCTTATCCAGATTAAGGTTAGGCATGAGGAACATTTACATGTCATGAATGTGCATTGGAGGCAGAAGTACAATACTCCAACCTCAAACACCCTTATCCGCTGGCTCACTCCTCATGAGAATGAAAATAAGCTAAATGTTAATGACTCTTTTTTCACTAACTAGAATAGTGCGGCGTGCGGTGGAGTTTTTAGAGATCACTTGGAGAGATATATCATTGGTTTTGCTTCTAACTTGGGCAGCTGTTCTATTATGCAGGCGGAAATGTAGGGGGTTGTGCGCGGCCTTCAGATTGCCGTGTCAAACAATTTCAAGCGAGTTCTTATTGAAACAGACTCATCTTCTGTTCTTGAATTTGTGAAAAATGGTTGTCCTGCGAGTCATCCTTGTGCATCGATTCTTGCTGATATCAACACTCATGTCCAACAGCTTAATGTCTTCGGATGATCACATATTCTTAGAGAGATAAATTATGTTACTAATACGCTTGCTAAAAAAGGACATATCCATTCTTTTGGCCTACATATTTTTTATGTGCCTCCTCCTAATATTTTAGATTTGGACTATTTTAATTTTTTGTGCCCTAGAAGCTCTTACTCTGGATAGTTGTTTCTTGTCTTTCTTTCTTGCTTGGGGTCTTTGATCCCCCAACCTCATAAAAAAAATAATTAAGTGAAGTCCATCATTCATTGTCATTGAAATATTTAAATTTGAAAAATAAAATGCATTTCTACATGACGGTACTATATCTTCTTTTTTTCTTCTCGTGTTTAGGTGAATTCATGGTGGCAGTACTATCTACTACTAAATCGTATAGACTACCACATATATACATAGTTGATTGCTATGGTGCCTAAAAGTGTATGCTTAACTTACCAAAAAGGGTTAAAAATCAATATTTAATTTTAAAAGTATAAAAATAAATAACTATTAAATATTCAAAAGTTGCCATAAGAAGTAAGTTAGACAAAAATTAGGCATCAAGTTATAAGCACCATAGAATTCACCATATACATATCGACTTTTTTAAATAAATAAATATCACAAATATATTATTTTCCAAAATACACATGAAGAGAAATAGTTTTGAAAATGTACAGAGACACTTTAAACGGGGCGCATACAAATTGGATTTACACTTCAATTCAAGTGTAGTAACCATGAAATGGGACTGATAGAAGCATAAAGTATTTCTGCCTCGGCGTCCACAAAAGGGGTGGAAAGACCATTTTGTGGCTGGCACAAGTAAAATGGCCAACTCCGGTGGGGCATCTACAAATTGGAGTCCAAGTCAATGGTACTACATGCGAAATAAAATTTTTCAGCTTCTTGATTTCATTAATGAAAGCTAAACTAAACAAACATCACATAATCCAACAGTTGGTAGAAAATTTAGAATCATAACAAGAGTTTCAAAAACTATAACTAATCATGAAAAGCTAACCATAAAAGCTTGTTTTCATTGTTTCAAACACAAAACAAAATCATACTCAAAATTTAAGAAAAATGTATTATTTTTAACTTGGGCGAGTGTCAATTTTTTGGACTCGTTGCACTTGACGAGTTCATCATGCTGCAGTTTGATCCTTCTTTGCATAGCGCTGCTTGAAGAAGTGAACGGGTACAAACAACCCAATTCAAAATGAATCTCAGGATCCAAACCCGTATTGGCACCTTTACTCTCTTCATCAGCTCCCAAATTCGCTTTCCAGGTTCTGCGACAGAAGAGAGTGGTGGTGTTGTTTATCTGTTTTGGAGAACCTTTTTATAGATAGAGAAGGAGAGAAAAGTGAGAAAGAGGAGCGAGAGAGAAACGGGAAAGACAAAAAAGAAAATGGGATCGTGCATTTGAGAGTGCACTATTTTAGAAAATGGCCTTTACACCTATTTCGTGGACGTCGAACCAGATACGCCTCCTACTCTTGTCAGTCTCATTTCGTAACTACTACACCTGAATTCAAGTGTAAATCTAATTTCCGCCTAAAATGACCCTACACATTTTCAGAACCATTTCTTTTCTTACTATTTTAGAAAATAATATATTTATGCTATTTATTTATATAAAAAAGCCTATACATACCCACCCTTTTAATTTTGTTTTGTTTATGAATGATCTTTCGACATTTAGCAAACTAATCCCCAACTAATCACATTATATTACTTTCTCTTTGTATTAACTTGAAAGTTATAAGAAAAAAGAACAAACTATAACTAACACGTTGCAGAGATTGAGAATATATAATTAATTTTTAAGCCATTTATACAGGAGTCATTTGTCAAAAAGTAAAATTGAAGGATTTAATTTTAAATTATATATTTTTAAAATTTTTTTTAAAAAATTGAAAAATACGATTTTAATTTTTAATTTTTTTTATTTTTTTAAATAGAAATCAGAATGTTTAAAAAAAATAAAAAAAGCTGTAATGATTGTAAGTTGACAAGAGTTGAAGGATAAAGATGAATGGGAATGGTGAATGCATGGTCCAAGCGGCAGCATTAAATCAAATACAATCTGACTTCACTCCCCTTCTCCATTCTCTTCTTCTTCTTCTTCTTCTTCTTCTTCTTCTTCTTCACAATGCGTCCAATCTCAGTGTTGCTGGTTCTGGCGGTTCTATCAGCGGCAGCAGAGTCACTGAACCAAGAAGGACTGTTCCTGTATGAAATGAAGCTCGCCATGGAAGACCCTCATTCCACGCTCTCCAACTGGAACACCAGAGACTCCACTCCCTGCAACTGGTTCGGTGTCACCTGCCACTCCCACACCGTCGTCACCCTCGACCTCTCCTCCGCCAACCTCTTTGGCCCATTCCCCTCTCACTCCCTTTGCCGCCTCCGCAATCTCACCACCCTCACCCTCTTCAACAACTCCATCAACGACACTCTCCCTTCCGACATCTCCCTCTGCCGCTCCCTCCTCCACCTCGACCTCTCCCAGAACCTCCTCACCGGACCCCTCCCCCATTCTCTCTCCTTGCTCCCCAACCTCCGCCACCTCGACCTCGCCGGAAACAACTTCTCCGGCCCCATCCCTCCCTCCTTCGGAGCCTTCCAGAAACTCCAGGTCATCAGCCTCGTCTACAATCTTCTAGAAGGAACCATACCACCTTCCCTCGGCAACATCACCACCCTCAAGATGCTCAACCTCTCTTACAACCCATTTTCACCGGCTCCGATTCCGCCGGAGCTCGGTAACCTCACGAACCTTGAGGTTCTGTGGCTCACTCAGTGCAACCTCGTCGGTGAAATACCCGAATCACTCGGTAACCTCAAGAGCCTCGTCGACTTGGACCTTGCATTCAATAACCTCCACGGTTCCATTCCCGCTTCGCTCACCGGGTTGACTCGCCTGGTTCAGCTCGAGTTGTATAACAACTCGTTGTCCGGCGAGTTACCCAAGGGAATGTCGAACCTTACCTCCTTGAGGCTCGTTGATCTGTCCATGAACCACTTGGAAGGTGAACTTCCCGACGAGTTCTGCCGTTTGCCGCTTGAAAGTCTCAACCTTTACGAGAATCGCTTCCAAGGGAACTTGCCGGCGACCATTGCAAACTCGCCGAACCTCTATGAGTTGAGGTTGTTCGACAACAGGTTCACTGGGAAGTTGCCGGAGAATCTGGGGAAGAATGCGCCGTTGAAATGGATTGATCTCTCGACCAACCAGTTCTCCGGTCCCATTCCGGGGACTCTATGCGATCACGGCCAGTTGGAGGAGCTTCTGTTGATATATAACTCGTTTTCCGGCGAGGTTCCGGCGAGTCTTGGCGCATGCACGAGCTTAACGCGTGTAAGGCTTGGTTTCAACCGGTTTTCCGGCGAGATTCCGGCGGGTTTGTGGGGTCTTCCTCATGTGTCTCTGCTTGAGCTTGTCGACAACTCATTTTCTGGTTCAATCGCGAGTACCATTGCCGGAGCGAGGAATCTTTCGCTGTTGAGGCTTTCGAAGAACGGTTTCGAGGGTCCAATCCCTCAAGAGATTGGATGGTTGGAAGCTCTTCAGGAATTTTCTGGTGGCGATAACAAGTTCAATGGCTCGTTGCCTCAGAGTTTTGTGAATCTTGGTCAGCTTGGTACTCTTGATCTGCATAACAATAAGCTCAGTGGAGAGCTTCCCAATGAGATTAAATCATGGAAGAAACTGAACGAGTTGAATTTGGCTAACAATGAGATTGGTGGTGAAATCCCTAAGGAAATTGGTAGTTTGTCAGTGCTTAATTTTCTTGATCTTTCTAATAACAAGTTTTCTGGGAAAGTACCCCTTGGTTTGCAGAATTTGAGGCTGAATGAGCTCAATTTGTCTCATAATCAGTTGAATGGAGAACTTCCCCCAATGTTGGCTAAGGATATGTACAAGGCTAGCTTTCTTGGTAACCCTGGTTTGTGTGGGGATTTGAAGGGTTTATGTAATGGAAGAGACAAGGATAAGAGTAGAAGCTTTGTTTGGTTGCTTAGAATCATGTTCATTGTTGCCACTTTGGTGTTTGTTGTTGGTGTGGTATGGTTCTACTTCAAGTACAAGGGTTTCAAGAATGCAAGGGCTATTGATAAGTCAAAGTGGACATTGATGTCATTTCACAAACTGGGTTTTGGTGAGGATGAGATCTTGAACTGCCTTGATGAAGATAATGTGATAGGAAGCGGATCTTCTGGGAAAGTCTACAAGGTTGTGCTTAGCAACGGTGAAGCTGTCGCCGTGAAGAAGATATGGGAAGGGGTTAAGAAGGAAATAGAATGTGGTGGAGATGTCGAAAATGGCCGCTTTCAAGACAATGCTTTTGATGCAGAGGTTGAGACATTGGGTAAAATTAGGCACAAGAACATTGTGAAGCTCTGGTGCTGCTGCACCACAAGGGATTGCAAGCTGTTAGTTTATGAGTACATGCCGAATGGAAGCCTTGGTGATTTGCTGCATAGCAGCAAAGGAGGGTTGTTGGATTGGCCAACCAGGTACAAGATAGCGGTTGATGCCGCAGAAGGCCTCTCTTATCTGCACCATGATTGTGTTCCTCCAATTGTACATAGAGACGTGAAATCTAACAATATCTTGCTGGATGGAGAGTTTGGTGCAAGGGTGGCAGATTTCGGAGTAGCTAAGGTTGTCGAAACCACCGGAAAAGGAACAAAATCCATGTCTGTCATAGCAGGGTCTTGTGGATATATTGCACCAGGTTAGTAAAGCATTTCATGTGAATTGATAAATCATTGCTCAAGTTTGTCTCAATAGATTAGTTTGATCTTTGAGTTTTTGCAAGAAAATCACACAGGACCAATAGTGTTATTAGTATTACCAAGTAATTTAGCATTATAAATTATGATGTATATTCTGTTTTGGAGGCAAGCCTAACTGACATTGTGAATTTGGCATGTGCAGAATATGCATACACGCTTAGAGTGAATGAGAAGAGTGACATATATAGCTTTGGTGTTGTGATACTAGAGTTGGTTAGTGGAAAGAGGCCGGTAGACCCTGAATTTGGGGAAAAGGACTTGGTTTCATGGGTTTGCACAACCTTGGATCAAAAAGGTGTGGAGCATGTGGTTGACTCAAGGCTAGATTCTTCTTTCAAACAAGATATATGTAAGGTGCTCAACATTGGCCTTGTGTGCACAAGCCCCCTCCCAATAAACCGGCCTGCAATGAGAAGAGTAGTGAAGATGTTGCAAGAGCTTGGCACCACCACCCCTCCTAACCCCAGATATCAACAGAACAAAGTCAACCAAGAATGATGGCAATTAGCCCCCTTATTACTATGATGATGGCTCTCATCATGGAAGTGTTGCTTAGTTCAAATGGATGTTATTGCATTGTTTTTTGGTTCTCAAAAGGAGGGGCTTGGGATTGGGAGCTTCTTAATTCTTATTTATTATTATTATTATAGTGCCAACTTCATTCATCCATGTTTCCCACTCATGGTTTGGTTTGCTTTAACAAAAGTTGGCTAAAGAAAGGGGATAGAAAAGAGTTTTATTTTTAATTGAATTTATACTTCTTTTTTTTTAAAAGTGATTTTGGGGTTGAAAATAGAATAGTAGAAGTTGGTGCTGTTTTTCCCTGTAAAGTTAAGGTGGTTGATATTTTATCAAGGCGGTTCCCTGCTAGAGAATTTGAATGGTGGTTTTGCATTAATGCTATTTATTAAATTACATTCTCACTAGTCATTGCTAAAGAAAAAGATGTGACCTGTCTCTGCCATGAGTCACGTAAGTTGTAAAATCATACCTTCTAAAATTCCAATAGCAATTCACTGTAGAAATTCAGTTCAACTTCAGTCATTACGTAATGGAAAATGATTCCCAGGTTGGGAATCTATATTATTATTATTATTTGATTAGATAATATAGTATATTTTTTTTATATGAATACAACATGAAGTAATTTTGAGCTATTATTCATTGACTACGGTTTAGTTTACTTTTTGAAAGATGTAACATATGTATTTGAAAAATTAAATTAAAACTGATTTTTAATAAGCTTAAATAATAATAAGTGTGATTAGTAAAATAATTTTTAAAATTTAAAAATACTATAATAGATATTAAATGTTTTTAAATTTAAAATTTAAAAATATTATAATAATTTTTAAAATTTAGATATTAATTAATGTATGAGATTATAATATACTTTTCAATTTTGATAAGTACAAGTTAATTTTGAAATTTTTTTTTTAAGTGATTTTGAAAGCACTCTTAATTTTTAAAAGCTATATTTTAAATGTCCGACACTTATTTAAACAGATAAATAAACTGACCACTCTACGGATTCAAGTTGGTTGAGCTTATGAGCTATATGCTTATTTATCAACATATGAATGTGTGTTTTAATGAGGTGGTTAGGGAGGCATTGTCATTTATGGGCCCTCTCTTTTAATTGCAGGTTCCATCCAGTACAATTGGTACTAGTACTACTACTCCTTCTCTAGGCCTATGGAGGAGTATTAATGAGGTTGGGTGTATAGCATAGGCACTAGTACTCATTTCTGTTGCAAAATGACTTCAGCTAGTGGTTACTTATTATGACATCTACTTCAAGGGACTGCTAAAATTTGGTAAAGGGAATTATTGCAGTTAGAACCACACTTTTGTAACAATGAATATGACACTCTTGTTTCCCATTTTGGTAGTTTTCTCTAGTTCCTCTCCAATGTTGTAAATGCATCATTAGCGCAAAGCTGTGGCATTTGAAGAGTAATGCATGGATCATAGCCTCATAAATAGTGACGTTTGGATCACCATTCCCTAGTGCAAACTTCATCCCATGATTACTACTCTCCCACTTTATGAAATTGATCCAATTTGTTTTTTTTGTTTACCCAAACGGTATCGCCCAACTCGACGAGTTAAGGACTAATCTGTTGCGAATCTAAGCTCCATTTAAGGGTCTGTCGCTGGCCAATGGGTTACTGCATGCACAAGGCGAGGTTCAAACTCCCAACACTTGCTTAAACGGACGAGTGGACAGGGACGGACATAAAGGGGGCGAGTGGCGGCCTCAACCCCCAACTTTTTTTAATAGTAATAAGTTATTATGTAAATTAAATTTTTTTAAAAAATTATTTATTATTTAGTTTAGTATAAATAAAAGTTCAGTCTAATTTAAATATTAATAATTTTTAATATCTAAAAAATAAGTAACAATATTAAAGAAATCTGAAAAAGATATTATTACTAATATTTTTTAATTAAATAAAAATTTTCAAATCTCATAAAGTGAATTTTTTTTTTCTTCTTGTGGCCATCTTTTTTTATTCATTTGGTATTAATTTTCTCTGTTTCAACTGCTACAATTAAGAGATCTTTTTCAACTATAAATATTGTAAAAAATAACTTAGAAACAAAATAAAAGATGAATTTCTTACTAATTGTCTTTTAATTATATTAAAAAGAAAAATTATTGAAAAATTTGACACAAATTCTATTATCGGTGAATTTTATGATACAAAGATTCGACCACTTCGTTAATAAAAAGT
The DNA here is from genome assembly GCF_000817695.3 of Arachis duranensis. Classification (NCBI taxonomy): domain Eukaryota; kingdom Viridiplantae; phylum Streptophyta; class Magnoliopsida; order Fabales; family Fabaceae; genus Arachis; species Arachis duranensis. The sequence goes on along the minus strand of NC_029781.3, from coordinate 2,509,065 downwards.
ATACATATTTTTTTCTTTAAAATATATTCTCTATCGGTATATTTTTGTAATACATCTTATATTATATAATTTTTTTACATAATTTTTAATATTATGTGTTTTTGGCCCCCGTAATATCATTTCTGAATTCATCCCTGCGAGTGGGCTGACCACTCGACCAATCCAAGTTGGTCAACTGATCCAAATTAATACTACACCTATTCGGTTCAATATTGGCTTGATCCATGATCCACCTTGAGGCCCAAAATTGTTTAGACCAATAAGGAATAAGGAGAGTTTTGTAAGGACCATTATGCTGTTCTTGACCCAAAAGAAAAAAAAAAAAAAGGGTTCATTCTCATACTGGTGACCATAATATTATTTTATTGTTCTTTTCTTAAAACTCATGAAGAGAAGCTGCTGAAGGAATAGCAAGACATGGTTGGGGTAGATCCAAAAACCAATCCAAACAAAACATCAATTTATACAGAATGCAATTACGGTGTGAATATTGGAGCATTTCTTCACCAATATGTGGCTTCAAATTTCATAAGGAATCAAACCAAAGTAACCATAATGTCAACCCAATAAACTAAGGGTTCAACTCAATCTGTAAGTTTAACACACTATCATGTAATAATGCAATTAATTCAAATTACACAGGCGAGCCTTATGCTACTAAAAGTGAAATCAGCTACAAGTAAGAATGTGTCTATTGCCCTTAAAAAAAGGGAAACTACGAGGGAAAAAAAGCAATACTATTGCATGAAATACTATTATTGATGATGTTAAGTTTCTTGCTTTCCCAAATAACAGCCACCACACCAATAACTTATTGCTTGAAATCTTCCAAGATATCCTTCCACCAAATCCAGCAATCAAATCCATGCTTGTCTGATTACAGAAATAATAACAAGGACTAACATGATATCTCCAGTACGCTCGAGACTAATCCATCACGAATTTAAACTTTGTCTAAGGGTCTTGTCACTCGCCAATAAGTTGCTGCATGTACAAAGCAGAATTTGAACACTCGACACTTACTTAAACAGACGAATAAACTGACCATTTGACCAACCCAAGTTAGTTAATATCATAAATTGTTTTGTTATACCATCTTATATCATTCAACTGGTGGGCCTCCTTAGAGCTAGCAGACAAGCCCGTCCATGGGCCCCTGTTATTTTCATATAAATATTATGTTTCCCTAGCGGGCTTTGCTCATGTACTACTAGTGGTTTCATCAGCTGTAGCCTAATAGCTATGTCTGTGGCCAGCATATACTTGGCCACTTCAGAATCCGGTGCATCACAATTCACTTGCGATTTGCAGATGTTCTTCTCCATTTATATTAATGAAAAGGAAATACCTCGTCCATTCATTCTTATTGTTATTATTATCGCTATTAGTTTTAACTATGCATTGGGGGTCCTCCTATTTTTGTTATTTATCTATCATTGCTTTCAATTATGCATTCAAATGAGTGAGGTTCCTCCCCATACTATTGATGTTATTATAAAATCCTTTGCACGCTTACTATTTCTTTTGGGGCCTGGTTTGATATGCACACTTACTTAACATTTGTTTTATGTTAGAAAAAAAAGATTAAGAAAGTAAATACAGAAAATTTTAATTTTAAAGAATCCATTTAATGTATAAAAGAAACTTAAAACATTTATATTTATTTTGTATTTTCTATCAAAATTTTCCACACGTAGTATACTCTTATTGCTATTATATCTTAAATTAAGATGAATTTTATAGTAATAACTTTTAATTTACGTTAGCTTTTAAGAAAGTTGCAGTCAAGTAGTCAACGATATGAGAAATTGAGAATAACACAGTTTCCAAGCTGTCTCTTATACCATTTACTATGAGTCAGCATTGGAATAACCCCTGCCAACCTATACACAGAGTATCACAAATAATATGCAATGCAAAACAGAGTATAATAGAGAAATGCATCTTCTCCAATTTTTTTAATACTTAAGAAAATAAAATGTGATCTTTTATTTTTAATTCTATAAGGTCTAATTTGAGTAATTAATTTAGGTCCAGTTTGGATAACTAATTTAATTAAGCTTCTTTTGATAAAATAATTTAAACAATAAATGACTCTGTTAAAAGTAATTTATAAATAAGTTATTTTGCGTTTGAATTTTTAACTCTAAAAGTATTTATTTTATAGAAATGTGATGAAAAGTAGAAGTATTATGAAAGAAGTCATTTTTTTTAACTTCTCTATAAGCTCCTAAATAGTTTCTTAAAAAGTTGCAATTTGATTTTGAAAATTGTACAAGACATTAATACTACTACTTTTCATAAGTTAAAAATTAAAAAAAGTTACTTCTAAAATTTTTTAAACGGGCCTTTAATTAAGCTCCTTTTGATAAAATAACTTAAATAATAAATGACTCTGTTAAAAGTAATTTATAAATAAGTTATTTTGTGTTTGAATTTTTAACTTTAAAAGTGATTATTTTATAGAAATGTGATAAAAAGTAGAAGTATTGTGAGAGAAGTCATTTTTTTTAACTTCTCTATAAGTTCTTAAACTTTTCATAAGTCAAAAGTTAAAAAAATTTATTTTTAAAGTTCCAAAACAAGTCCTAAGTGGAGGTAAAAATAAATAGAAGAGAGAATAATAATAAAAAGTGAGATCAAATACTGAATACCATCAATTTTTTTTTCATCAGAGAAAATTCACTCCTAATCCAATACTTGGTAAAGAAAAGAATCTATTAAAATACCTATCAACAACATTACAGACAAAGCTACAAAGAATTGGAGAACTAAAAAAGACAGAGAAGTTGGTTTGCTGAAACCAAATTCTCTGTATCTGATGAATCCCCAACACCTTTTAGACTATATAAATTGAAACTTTAGTACAAAAGTAAGTGAAAAAGGCACACATAAAGAGTGGATAGATGCACCAACCAGATCAACGATTCGTCTAATAAACCGAAACCTCGCTCAAACCACTTTAATTTATACATATCCTTTAGCAGAATTTAAGGAGCCACAATGTGTAACCACAATTCTCTAATTATGTTGCTACATTTATATACTGCGCGCTGTCTTTATGTTTATGCTAAGGTAGTACCATAGTCCCATTTATTTAATTGTGAGAATGACCCTTATGAAAAAGTAGATTGGTCATGATATAAGTGATTTGTCCAACTAAAAATGGATTTATTTAAATCAGTTTAAAATTATCTTATGTTATATTTATTAATTATTTTTAAAATAATTACATAATATTAGATATAATAAATGTATAATTTTAAATGTTAAATATATAAAATTATAAATATTAAATAAAATTATTTTAAATTATTGTCTTTCTAGCATTACTATTTAAATTTCAGTATGTCATAATTTAACGTATATAAAAACAGTGGCATGGCTCCAACATTGAGCTACCACAACTAATCTCACCAAATAGACAAATACTAAATCTCTTTTTGTCAAACTTATGCTCTCTTTTTTCTCCTTCAAAGTTTAAACATACCCTCCAACTGTTTGATAAAATCTCTCATCCAATTATATTAAATCACATTTATATAATATAAAGCTAGTTTCTTCATACCACTTTGACAAACTATCCTCCAAATTCAAATTCACTTCCTGCAAGCAATTGAAAAGAGAAAAGAAGGACCAAAACTAGAAATGGACCATGCCAATATTGCTTATGATTTAGTCATGGTGGCTCTATCCATATCTCTTATAGTTCTTGGTGTTGTTCTGTTTCTTGCATGCAAGAAAAAGCCGGTTGAATCCGAGGAAACACTTCCGGTAAAATTTTGTGCTCGTGCATACCCTTTAATGGAACTTGATGCTGCCACTGATGGCTTCAATCATAGGAGAATTGTTGGCCAGGGTCGCCTAGGAACGGTTTACGCCGCAACGCTATCGAATGCAGAGCTTGTAGCTGTGAAGAGGATCCACCCTTTTCTTGTTTTGAGCAATGCAGGTTTTGGATTCTCATCTGTGTTGAAGTGGCTCTCATTGGCACAACACCCCAACGTTGTTCCAATCATAGGATTCTCCGAAGCGCCCAAGAGGTTTAGAATTGCAGCAGGTGTAGCTAGAGGGCTTCAATACCTGCATGAAGTGGTAGCACCAAACATAGTACATGGTTGTGTTAAGTCCTCTAATGTTCTTATTGATGTGAATTTCTGTGCCAGGGTTTGTGATTATGGACTTAACTTCTTGGCACCAATGGAGAAGAGAGGGGTAGTGGGGTATGTGGATGGTGAGTATTGGAATGAGAGAGGGGGTGGTGCTACTAAAGAAAGTGATGTTTATGGTTTAGGTGTGGTGCTTTTGGAGCTTCTAAGTGGAAGAGGGTGTGAGGGAGGGTCATTGGCAAATTGGGCATTGCCTTTGATTAAGGAAATGAGTTTTGGTCAAGTTTTAGATCCCAGGCTTGTGACTCCTTCTGATATGAGTCCTTTGGTTAGATTGGCCAAAGTTGCTTCAGCTTGTGTTGGTAATCCAAGAAAGTGTAGGCCTAGTGTTGCTCAAGTTGCTACCATTTTGAACGATTTAGAAATACAAGTGTCTTTTCCATAGAAAATTATTTGTATCACTCATTTTTCTTTGTATTTTATAGTAATAAAATGGCGTTAATTGTGTATAAAATGATGCTAATAAAAGAAAATGAGTCATCCAATTATATGTTATATAAAGTTGTTGGGTTGTGAAATTAAATTGGTATAGCAATTTTGCCTTTTCAATATTATACATATTTAGATGCAGACCAATTACCAATAAAATGATATATATTGCATGCATTTTGGGTCCATGAAAAGTAAATATATCATATCATATCATATGCACATTTTCAATAAGAGTTGATTAAAAGGGAGAGAGGGATTGAAAGTGGATAAGTTAGGTGATTTTAATTTGACATTTATCAGATGCTAGTGATTAGTATGAGAATTTCATTGAGGAAGAAGATTAGAAGAGGGCATGGCATTATCACAAAAGTTCTGATGGGTTGAGAAGTCAGAAAAATTAGATATAAATTATTTGAAGCTACCAAAATATCATTTGGTGGGGATTATTGAAATTAAGAAGTGGACGGTGCCCTTGACATTAGGATGGTGAGCATTTATGTAATGAAAGGAACATTTTCTTTTTTCCGAATCTTATGACTCTCATTATTTCAACTCTTAATCAGCTTATATTTATGTAATTTTATTTTACAGCTTTTTCATTGTTACATCGTATCCTGTATGAAGAATATAGGCCTACTTTTTTCTAATTGGTCGTTAATATAGACATATTTTAAAGAGTTCAACATACATGAACATTAAAAAACTAACTTAGTTCATCGAGTGATCAACTCATTCGTTCACTTAAATAAATATCTGAATTTAAATATTAACATTTTTTTTAATCTTCGAAAGATGGATGGCTAGTTTGTTTGTTAACTGTAAAATTGTAAAAATATGTATGACTAGTTCAATACTAATATCAGTATCTATCTATTATATATTATTAAAATTAATTTTTTTTCTGTTAATAACATAGTTGTTATGGTATGTTTGTATTACTAAATTTATTTTATTTTATTTATTTAAATGTATTTTTTAATTAATTATTTATTTGATGATTGAGATAACTATTAAATTATTTAATATTTTGTTTGATCATATTAATCATAACTAATTAATTATATAATATTTGATTTGGTTGAAATAAATAAATTGATTTTATTTTAATTTATATTAATTTTTTCATCTTATATATCATGACTAATTATTTTTTAGAATGTCATTATTAATCATTTATTCGATTTGATTGAGATAAATATCAAATTATTTTATATTTTATTTGATCATGTTAATTATAATTAATTATATTAATTATCTGATTTTACTAGAATAAATGAATAAATTTTATTTTAATTTATATTAATTTTTTTATCTTATGTATTTTAAGTAATGATTTTTTAAAAATATTATAATTTTTATATAACATATTTATAAGATATTTTTATTTATTTAACTTATTTTAAAAAAGATAATTTAATAATAATTTCTTATTTCATGTTAAATTGTTCTTGCTCAAATTAATTTTAATATAAAAAACAAAATTAAAAGTTTTACTCCTAAATCATGAAAAAATATTTATAAATTTCACCGTTAATATTATTTAAATAAAAATCTTGAAATGATAGAATTTTAATATAAATATTTTAATTTAATCATGAGTAATGATTATATTTGAAAACAAATAAAATTATTAATCATTGCTTTTATTATTTTTAATATTAAAAATAGTTAAATTTTAAATTTAATTAAATTTATGTAAGTGTTTTTATTTAACAAATTTCAAAAAAAAATTTATGTATTTTTATATATTATCCCGTATACAGTACATATTCTAGTTAATTTTTTTTTTCGGTTTTTATTCTAGCTTTTTTTTTTGTTTTCCACAGTATCCCCCAACCCGACAGGTCAAGGACTAATCCGTCGCGGTGTTGCTGCATACAAGGTAGGATTCGAACCCCGACACTTGCTTAAGCGGACTAGTGAGCTAACGACTAGACCAACCCAACTTGATTCGGTTTTTATTCTAGTTAATATTTAAAGGAGGGGAGTTGGGTTTACTTTCCTGCAGGCCAGTTTAACGCTTCAGTAGGTTCAAAACAACCATAACCCAAAAGAAGTCCATTATCCCTCTAGATATTATTGATTAATTATTGGTCAAAAATAACAAATTATGCTAATTCTATAGTATTACTTTCAAAGGAAAAAAAATTAGAAAATATTTAAATTTTTTAATAGTATAAAATTATGTGTTTGGATATTTTAATTGAAATAATTTATAAAATTTAAAGAATTTTGATAAATAAAATAAAAATTTCAATTTCCACTTGTAATGAGAAAATTTTAAGTTCTCTTTTTTCTATATCTCACTTAAAATTAACAAGAAGGAAAGTCTAAACATTATTAAAGAAGAAGAAAACAAGTTGGCAATTCTATTACCTTATCCATATAAAGAATTTTATATATACAAGTAGTATATTAACTTCATCCAAATAAAGAATTTTGTAATTAAATATTAAATTTTCCATGCATTTAAAAGGTTCCTAAATTTAAAAATATTCCATCCAAATACAATTTTATAAATTATACACAATAATTAATAATTAAAAAACAAAATTATACACACGAGTTTTCTTATGTGGGATATGGAAAAAAATATTTGAATCTTTTAAATTTTAAAATTTTTTTAAGGGTAAAATATAATTTATTATTATTTATTTTATAAATAAAAAATATAAAAAATATTTAAAAATAAAAAATTATATTTTATCATCTCAAATAAAAATTTAAAATTTAAAAAATTTAAATTTTTAAAAGAAATGTGAAGCTTAATGCCTAAGCTTCTGTTGCTTGGCTTCTATGACAAGCTCACAAAGACGTGTCGGCTGCCGCATACAAAAGTCACTATTTCTTAATTAATTCAAGCCTTATAATCTCCTGTGCTCCTGTCTTTGCTATGTACCGTACCTCCAAAATCCAACCAATAGGATCCCTCCACGTCATTATCCCTTTCATGCAAATTTACCAGAACGTCACTCTATCACAAACCCTTTAATAATTATATCATAATAAGACGCTGATTGTTAACATTCGTTTTCCCCAAGCTATATGTGATTTACAAAACCACGTTGTAATCCAGCATTCTTCATCATTCTTGATATTGTTAATAATCAAGGTTTGTAAGTCCATCCTCTATACAAATGCCAATAATTAAGCACATATAGTTAATTAAATTAAATTACTGTAAGTTTGTGCCAACAAGCTAATATGCTCTCTCATTAGCTTCCAGCACAACTTTGTTGAATGAGAATAAAGATATTCAGTTCCCAGTGTGAAGGGAACAGAGATGAATGGAGGGGGGAAAATGAGAGAGATTCGTGAAGAATTGAATATTAACGAGAATATGCAGTACTAGTGTGTATTTTTTTTTTGTTGGTTGGTGCAAAAAAATATATTATATTTTTAACTAAATTTCATTCTTTGTATATGTTTTATTCATTCATTTCTTATGATATGCACTATTTTTTTATATTTTTATTTTAGTACTAAAAATAATTTATATAAACAGTGAAAATATCATTTTGTTGTATATGTAGATATGTGTACCAAATTTTTAGGGTGAAGTATAATTTTGGTTTTTATAGGTCGAAATTTTTTTTTATTCCAAACATTTTTTTGCATATAAAATTATTTTAAGATTTAACTTAATTTTAAAATCGTTCTTATTTTAGGGACCAAAATTGTATAGAAGTGACTGCAGAAGCAAAGGCACATATGGATTGTAAATAATTTTTTCTTTATTTCTCTCCTCTTCTTCTTTATTTTTTTTTTATAGAAATAAAAACACTCTCTTTCTTTTTTTCTTTTTTTATTTTATAATTTTTTTGTTATCAATAATTTAATTTAAAATTTTAATATTTAAAAA
>NC_029781.3:2483742-2500486 GCF_000817695.3 Arachis duranensis | reverse complement strand
ACCAAAATTATACTTAACCTAAATTTTTACACAATTTTGAGGGTACTCCAATGCAATTTGACACTAGCTACTAGCAGCTCATCACTATTCAGCTTTGGACATACACAAAACCTTAATTATGTGGATCTCTTTCTCAAAAGAATCAGGTTTGCTCCATCTCCACTATTACCTTAGATCACCTTTTTAAAGTCGTATATTTAATACTTATTTGGATATCATTATTTTGATAAAAAAAAATTTAAATAAAAAAATCTATTTTTTATTTTTAGTAGTAAAAAATAAAAGTACTAAAAAATAAAACCCAAATAACCTCATAAAACTTTTATGTATAATAATAAATTAATAATAATCATAATGAAACCTCTTGTTTGGCCTTAATATATAATAAGTGAAATAATTTAATTTTTTAGAACATCATAGATATAGATGTAGGAATGCAAGAAAAAAAAAAAAAGAAAAGTCTAATAGTCTAGGACGAATTTATTCTATTTTATAAAAAGCGTATATACCATAATATTAACTACTACCAAACTTGACGTCCAAGCAACCTTTCCTTATATCTAGAACCGCTTCCTTTGGTTCCCACCTTTTCTTTTTATTTCATCTATCGCTTATACCTTTTGTCCTCTTCTTCATCTGATCTTTCCTCTTTCTCTCTCCATCAGTAATCACCAATATCATCAAGCACATAAGAACCAATTCAAGGCGGTGGTAATCATAAGCTAAGCCAAGGGAGATAAAACGTGTCCCGAAAGAGATACAAATAAAGTACTACTATGCTTTCTACCTTACTTTACCTTTCTTTTAACTACATACTTAACTTGTAATTTTTTCTCCTGTTCAATTTTTGGGTATTTTTTTTTTTACAATTCTGAGTATAAGGGAAGAAAAATTAGAGGGTGGTCTAATTTATTGTGATGGCATGGTGCAATGAGACTCATGAGAAAGAGATCATTGCTTCCAATAATAGTACTATTACTCTTAGACCTAAATCCGACCAAGAAATTCGAAACATAAGTTGCCCCTCATGTAGCCATAACATTCAAATAATCCAAGAGCAGGTACTCAAATTAAATTATCTTCTTTCTTTGTTTGTGGTCTTATGGTTTATTAAATAATAAATTGGTTTAATTGTTTTGATAGGGTGGAATTCATGAGTTGCCAGGGTTACCAGCTGGAGCGAAGTTTGACCCAAATGACATTGAAATATTGGAGCATTTGGAGGCAAAAGTTATGTCTCATGTGCCCAACCTTCATCCTCTCATTGATGAATTCATACCAACGCTTCAAGACGAGAATGGCATCTGTTATACACACCCAGAGAAGCTACCAGGTATTATTTTTTTATTTCTTCTATTTAATAATTTATTTTCCTAATTAATATAATTAGGACATAGGTTATTATAAACTTATTATATCATTTCTAATTTAAGGTAGGCATGCTGCACGCACGTCTTGCTGTGCACGGCATGCATGAAATTAATTACTCTTTTTGTAATAATAATAACGAGAATGATTTAATTTGATCTTCTCTTTGAAAAGAATCTAATAATTATTATATATGCACCACGGGATCTTAGAATTTTATTTAAATTATTGTGAACGCACGTCTTGCTGTGGACGGCATGCATGAAATTAATTACTCTTTTTGTAATAATAATAACGAGAATGATTTAATTTGATCTTCTCTTTGAAAAGAATCCTCAGGTTTAACCATGTAAGATGTCAAATGAAAACGTTATTAACCCTTAATTATGTTCTCAGCAATGTTTATATTTTACGTCAAATTTAAACATGCCATACCAAATAGAAGGTGGGGTGTCGGCCAAAATCTATATGTCAACACCAAAAAGTGGAGTTGCTGCCATGCTACTCTTCTATTTTCATGAGCCTTCGTTATACTCAATAGATATATATACCTACCTAGATTGTTTCATATATAGCTCCTATATATCCTATATGACAAATTTAAATTTCTATTGATTGATATCTTACTGCAGCATTATTTCATGCATGACCCTAAATTTATCCTTGTAACCAAAACGGGAGAGAAAAGAAAAGATTGATGATTTCAAAATTCAACTTGGTCAATGATCACCTAATTTAATTTTTAAAATAAATTAAATATAGAATAAAATTTTAATATACTAATTATATACATACATTTAATTACGTATTGTTACTTTAACTAAAAATTTAAAAACATTTTGAAAGGTGAGTACATCAAAATTAAACATTTAAATTTATTAATTTATTTTTCGATATCGATACATATATAATCTAATAAAAATGCTATTCGTAAAATCAGTTACTAATATATTTGTGTATAATACATGTGTGGTTTAATTATATTTCAACGTACATTTTATATTAAATACTGATTTTAGTGTACACGTAGTATAGTGATAATTCAATTATCTGATTCTAAAGTTAATGATTGATTATAGCATTATGAATGACGAAAATCATGTTAATTATACCATAACTATAAGGAAAAGTATAAGTAACCAACAACATTTTTGAATAATGTGTGAACAATGTGAATTAATAGGGTTAAAAGAGTAAATTAATCTTAAATTTAATTAATAGCCTTAAATTAGGGTGTAGTATATTTTTATTTGATTGGTGGTTATTTATGTTGTTTAAGATGGTCATTGTTTACCTAACACTACCCTAACTATAATAATGGTCCGTAACAAAATTCAAAGAGTACGCAAAGAAAACAAAACTTTAGTATGTATTTCTTGATTGATTGAATTGAATTGAATTATATTTTTGTAAACTATGAGGATAAAATTAAATATATATAAAGTATTGTCCTATAAAAGATAAAAGTAAATAAAGATAAGATAAGAACAACTAAAGATAAAATAAAAATAAGATAATAAAGACTAAAATTGTAATTGAATTTATGTATTCTGTTAGACTGAATTTGTAGGTCATAAGACTTCTTTATTGTTGTCATTGAATAAGGTGGAAGAGTAATTTAATAGTTTGAAACTTTTTAATTTTACACCATATCTCATCTCCTTTTATCAAGATTATTTGCATAAATTTCTGAACATAAGAGTTTCTTTATATAATAAGTATGAGACAAATGAAAGATTATTATTAAACTGTTCCTCTGTGAATGAATTAATGATGTAGGAGTAAAGAAAGATGGGCAGATTCGGCACTTCTTCCACAGGCCTTCAAAAGCATACACAACAGGAACAAGGAAGAGAAGAAAGGTTCACACCGATGAAGATGGAAGCGAAACAAGGTGGCACAAAACCGGAAAAACAAGAGCGGTGGTGGCCGGCGGCCTAGTCAAGGGGTTCAAGAAGATTCTAGTACTATACACCAACTATGGGAGGCAAAAAAAGCCTGAGAAAACTAACTGGGTGATGCATCAATACCATCTTGGAAGCAATGAAGAAGAGAGAGATGGAGAACTAGTAGTTTCAAAAGTGTTCTATCAAACACAACCTAGACAATGCGGCAATTCCATTGTTATAAAGGAAGATGATGATGATCTTCCCTATGGAAAGATATTGATGATGAATAACAGAAAGAAGCACAAAAATAATGATGATGCTGCTCCTGTTGTGGACTACTACATAAATTATGACCATGTTGAGCATCATCATAATCACAATCATAATAGCCAAAGATGTTCATCACCTACTCAACTTATTCCAAACTTGGTTCTCCAAGGTGATTCCTCTTCTCTTTTTCGCTTTGCTTCATCATCACTGGATGGGAATGCCAACAAAACAAGACTTTTTGAGAGAAAGTTGTAGTAATTCGTTCATTATTATTATTTCTTTGACTAAGTGACAATATTTATTCTATACATATATGATATATGGGATTAATATAAGGAAAAATTTAGGGCCAACAGTTTTATTGAATTTTGGCCAGCATGTAACCAGCAGAGGAATGTGAGACATCGGATGAAATCTCATACTAATCTCACACCATCAAATCATCATTGATGGCTAGTTAATGACTAACAATCACAAAAATTGCTGGCCCTAGCATTGCTCTTAATATAATTAGAGTGACATGTAATTAAGTTGATTGGCTTTGATGTGAATTAAGGACTCACTCATATAATCAAAGGTGTTTATTTGTAGTAATATTGGTTTTTATGTTAATTTTAGTGCTTAGGTACATTCAAATTTTGTGGTATAAATAGTAAGGTTATTATTGTCCATTCATAACTTTGTTAAATAATGAATTAAAATGTTTCTCTTTCTCTTTTTTGTTTTTCTCCAATAATATATCTTGAATATAAAATACTGGAAAATCATATACAGATGTTCATTTAATTTCTACAATATTTCTCGGCAACATATACAACTTGACTTGGAACGAAAGTTATCCATTTTGATATTGATCTTAATAGTAGCTAGCTAGCTATATAGCCTTTCCGTTTCTTTTCGAATAAATCCGACCGACTTTAATTTGATATATTGAAATAATGTAAAAGGCCATAGATTCTCCCTACTGATTCCGCTCCTTATGAGAGTCTATATATTATGTTTTAATCACATAGAATTAATATGGAACCATAAACATGCATTATCTGTAACGAACATATTGAGGTCGTCAAGTACCAATAGCGTATGCGAAAATACAAGAAAATATGAAACTTTTAATTACAAAAGTTGGAAACCTTATTCTTCAAGGATCATTACCCGTATTCGCTGGAAAAAAGAAACAAACATTCAATAACGTACAAACAATAGAAAAGAATAGAATAATGTCATATCATACGTGGATAGTAATTAAAGTTTCTTAATCAGAATGAATGTCTATCCAACAAATAAATTATTAGAGTAATGAAAATAAAGGAGCATCCTGAATACACTAAATATCCTATTCCTAACTGTGTTGTAAATTTATTAGGTGACTATTAATTTAAAGATATTTCTGTATGAAAATAAGTTGACATATCTATATTTTAAGGTTGAGGACAAGTGTGCAGATTATTAAAATTAGGTAAATGATATTCTATTTTCTCTAAAATAAGATATAAGTTATTCTCTTTGATGTATCATATTTTAATTCGATGATTATTTTAATATATTTGTTATATATTTATTAAAATATTAATTTAAAATTTTTTTATTATTAACTAAATTCTAAACTAAAATATTAATGTGAATATTGATGTGACAAATTAAAAATAGAAACACAAATTAGTATCACCGTAAAAATTTTCAAGTTGAAAAATTTATCATGTCAAGTAGATCTTTGAATTTGAAAATTTATTCCATACAATTTGATTACGAATTATATGAAAAAAAAAAGAAGAAATTAAAATACTTTATATCTTATTTTTTAAAAATTAATATAGCTAGTTTGTTATTATTTTTTTATGAAGATCTGGATTTTTATTTAATTTTTGTTAGAAATTAGAGATTTTGTGTGAAAAATAAAAGAGTAATATATAATATTATTTTTCAAATATTTTTTTAAATTACCAACAAATTTTAATGATCCGAAATCAATTTTTTATTTTTTATTTTATTAAATAAATTAGTCATCTAACAAATTTTACTAAAAATTTAAAATAAATAAACACTCATTAAAATATGACACATCAAAAAGAGTAACTTACATATTATTTTAAAAAAGGTAGAATAAGATTCACCTTAAAATTATATCAAGAAGTAATTATTAGAAGTCCTTAAGTAATTAATTCTACTAGCTTTTGTAGAGTTATGTTGGTCTCTTCAGAGTATATATATAAGTAGGCTCTTGTGTTTTGAAACTAAATAGACTTGTATTCAGTTGTTAATTGTTAACCAATGTATATTCCCGTCCTGCATGGGATAATACATAAAATTATATAATTTTTTATTTAAAAAAATATATATATAGTAATTATTATAAATATTTTATGAAACCAATAATAACTTTTGTTATTCAATATATAATTTATTCTATTAAAAAATAAATTAATATTTTTCGAACTGGTAAATACATTTTCTTCTGATTTCTTACACCATTTTATTTGACAATATTTACCATTAAAAAATAGTAAATGACTATACTATCCTACAATATATATGATGTACAAAATAATTTCTTATCTTAAAATTAATTATAGTTAATAAGATAAAATTTAAAATATTTTTATTTTCTTACTCAAATCTAAATTTAAATTTAGAATTGATTCACAACTCATCTTTTTTTAATTTCTATAACAAAAATAAAATTGGCTAGATACAAAATAGTCAGCATTTAATAATTTTAATTATTTAAATTTTAGTTACCGAAAATTGGATTAAAAATTAATTATAAACTTAATAATAATCGATAATATATATTATATTAGTACATAAATAGTTCTTGTGTGAATAAACTTCCAAGGTATATTATGTGTGTAATAATTCTATAAATATAGAATATAAAATATGAAATATAAGTTATCATGTGTTGTCCTTATAATAATTCTATAAATATAAAATGTAAGACATGAAATAGAATTTGTCATGTATTTTATTTATAATAATTCTATAATTATAGAATTATTATAAGGATAACATATGATAACTTCTATTTTATGTTTTACATTTTATATTTATTAAAAAATTATAATTTTTAAATTAATTAACATTAAAGTTTTTATAATTATAAATATGTAATAAACATAACTATAAACCTAATTTTTTAAAACAAAATAATAAAAATAAATATTGTCCAAAACATATATATAATTAAATATTTTCAGGTTTATAATCAATTAAACATAAAACATAATTCAAAATATAACTTCAAATATCTTCAATTATCATTTTTATCCTTTTGTAGATCAATAACATCATTAAAATTTGTAAAAAAAAATAGCCTTAACAAAAAAAATACTTGGCCTGGCAGGGAAGCCTGCCCCGCTTTGTCCCACTAAAACCCGCCAAAACCCACAAATTAGGCGGTACAAGGTAGACTTTTTAAATTTGGCGGTTTCAAATTTTCAGCCCACCCAGCCTTTTTTGGCGGGTTACGCGAGCTGACCCGACGGATTTCAACCCGTTTGCCACCCCTAGTCCCCATCCATTTTCGCATGGCAGGTCGTGAAGATTTCACAGGTCCCCATCCAGCCCAAATTCTGAATAATTCCTGTAAATACATGTTTCGTCTATTTTTGTGATCATCCCTATTGCTAGCATTCATTGGCTCGTGACATGGAGGCGGATGGAGCTATTCCATCCACTCAGTTAATTTTCAGATAATCAAAATCTAGGATATATCCCTTTTTATAAAGTCACATGTATTCTTGTTATAACAATATTAATAGGAGATAAATGGATAAACACTAAACTATTGTTTGGATATAAAATAAAAAATAAGAGAAAAGAAAATGAAAAGAAAAAATGAGAGGAAAGAAAAATATATATATTTTTGTGTTGTTTAGTCGAAGAAAAAATGAATGGAAAGAAAATAGAAGAAAATTTTTCTTTTGCTTGAATGGAAGAAAAAGTAAGAAGAGAAAAAATTATAATAGAATAAAGGTTTTTTTTGTGACTATAATAGAATAAAGGTTTAATTACTCTATTGGTTTCTATAGTTTCGCAAAATTTTTAATTAGGTCTATGTACTTTTTTTTCCTTTTAATTAAGTTCCTGCACTAATTTTTTTTAATTAGGTCCCTACATTTTTTTTATTTGGATTTTTGCACTAATTTTTTTTTTAGTTAGGTCCCTCTAAAATTAAGCCAATTACTACTAAGAGGGACCCAATTGAAAAAAAATTGGTGTAGGGACCCAATTAAAAAAAATATATAAAGACCTAATTGAAAATTTTGTGAAACTATAGGGACTAACAGAGTAATTAAACCTAGAATAAAATTATATTAATATTTTTATATATTATATATAAATTATAATTCAAAGAGTAACTTTGTACTTTTACCCATGTTTGCACTTCTCCACCAATTTTTTTCTGCAATTTTGAAGAGAAAAAATGTACATGAGCTCCACATACACCTTTTCTATTTTTCATTCAATTTCTTTGTTGATCCAAACAATGAAAAATTGATTTTTTTTCATCCATTTTTTTCTCCATCATTTTATTTTTCTACAAATTCTTCTAATCCAAACAATACGTAAATAAGTCACATTTTTTATATATATAACAATAACTAATATTATATATTATAACTTGTGAAATCATAATATTTTAAGAAGTGATGTATAGACAACTTAAATATTGATAAATCTAAAAAATTTAAAAAATAAAAATAAAAATATCAAAAAATTATATATTTATCCATAAGATTTTCTTTTTAAAAATTTGTCCATAGCCTATGATTAATAACTTTAAAATTATATATATGTTATATATCTTATACATTTTTTATTTTATAGAGATTTATAATTTTTTTATCGACGATGTAAGTGGTTATAGAGAAATTTTTACTTTTAAATAAACTTATAAAAATATTATAAACAAAATTGGTTGCAATTTTTTTTATAATTTATTTTGATTTAATCATTAAAAAAATTTTGAATAACCCTTTTTAAAAATATACCAATTCAAATAATATAGATTGAAAATAAAAAAAATATAACTAAAATATATAATACAATATAATATTCCTAGAAGTTTGATTTATAGCAGATCTAATGCTAAGATATTTATCATCATCTGTGATATAATCTAATTTCATAATTATTCAAATCTTGTTTTTATGAAAAAATTGCATCGTTTACTTTGAAAAAAATATTTACTCACTATTATAATTTAAATAAAATATATAATAGATATTAAACCAATTTATTTTAATAATAACTCAATCACAAATATTCATAAAAAAATATAAAATTTAAGAGCATACAAAGTAAATATAACACCTACAATTTTTACACTACCACGATAAGATGATTATCATAAGTCTTTTTTTGCATAAATTAAACAAAACAACATATAATAATAATAAAGAAACAATCAAATCCAAAAAAGTTATAAAATACCTATCATACACTACGACGGTTAACATTGAAAAAATTTTAACCATTTATTCTTTTATTAGCTATCTTTTTATCCACTCTACACTTTATCTACGAATATGTTAAGAACTAAACCTATGTTTCAACCTTTCAAAATCTCATATATTATTGTCAAACACAATATTATTATGCGCCGTCCATGTTTACCAAAGAACTTAAAATAACAAAAGCATCCATTTATTCTTTATAAAAACTATTGAATGGAAGAACTGTTGGTAAAAAGATAATCTTCTCTTATAATATGTATGATTTTTTATGATGATAAAATAAAAATAAAAGGTATGAAATAATATTGTGTATGTTTAAGTTAATTTTAACCTTTTTTAATAACCAAATTTGTTATAACGTAATTGATAAACAGTGACAGTTACTACGGATTATATATATCTTAAGTATGATATACATTTTATGATTTTGTACAAAACAATATTAGTTTTAATTTATATATTTATTATTAGATATTAAAAATAAAAAGTATTTATATTGTTAGCACTTTTCAAACCTTTCTCAACTCCGACCGTAATTAGGTCTATAAGGTTACCCACCTCGTCGGAAATAAATGTAATCTAATTAATTTTCATCCGATAGTGCTATACATTGGCATAATTATAGGAGAATTAACTTTAGCGAGATAACAATATGGTATTTATCTACCACAGGAGTATTTTTATATATAGAATTATCAATCAATTATATATGGCTTCTGATGAAAATAATATATTCAACATGAATATTATTTGCTAGGTAAAAAATAATAGGTTGACAAAGAAAATTAATTACAATGGATATATTTATTATAAGAAATATTTTTCTATGTAATACTATAAAAAATATCATGGTCATCCTGAATTACTACAGTTTCAACTTCTATTGATAGCGCTAAAATGCTTAAATTGAGACATTTTTGGATTATAATATTTATCAAACAAACAATTAATGAAACAGTCATCTATACCTTCTCATGTTAAGTATATTTATACATAAAAAAAAAGAAAAGAAAATAGAGTTGAAATAGCAAAAGCGATAAAAATGATGATTCTTATAATTTTGTATGGCTATCTATATATAAAAGATTAGAAGACTATTATTATCTAACAAAATTAATTTGTATTTATTGCATTTAATTTGAATAGGTAAAAAATTATTTTATTTTAGTTTACTTTTTAATTCACATGATTTGAATTTAGCTCAATATATTATTTGATTTGATTCAATTATTAGTGAAAAATATATGAAGAGTCTATTTTATTCATAGATTTATTATTATAATAATTAATAAATTAATCTAATTAATTAGTACAAATAATTAGTATAATTAATTTAGTTTAATAAATTAAAAAATACTAACAGAACATTAAAAAAAATAAATTAGGATCTAATAAAATTAATTAGTTAATATAGTTAATTTATCGTAATAAGTTATATTTAATGAGTTAAAATAAATAAATTACTAATCAATCTCAAAAGTATGTCACGTTAATTCCATCATTAAATACAGAAACCTGATTTTTATATAATAGAATAGATAATAAATAGAATAGATGAGAATATGATGTGACATATTTCAATTATAAAATTGGTAATATATAATAAATTTTTTTTTATGAATTCTTATTGTTGGTTTCTTACTAGTTTTTATGTAATTACTTAATAATTTTCGCCTATATAACTATCAACTACCTAATATTATGATTTAGTTAATAAGAATGATGACATTAATAATTTTTCATAAGTTTTGTTATTATTTATAATTAGGAAAGAGCCCTATATAAATTTATTTCTTTAATGAATGTTAATTTTACTGTAAAATTTTATATTATCTTTAAAATTTTAGCGTAATTGAGTCTAATTCTTATATTTTGAAATGAATTTACTCGAAAAAATTACTTTATTAACATAATTAGTGGTGCTTACTTAACTATTAAATTTAGCTTTTAATGATATTAAAGTCAACCTATTTTATTATCTTGTGCCTTCAAAGAATTTACACGACTGACATAAAAATCTAATAATTAAAAAAAATTCATTACAATGAATATATTCATGTTAACAAATATTCTTCTATCTAATACTATAAAAAAAATATACTGGTCACCTTGAATTACTACAAGTCAACTTCCATCCACAGTGGTAGAATGTCTAAATTGAGATATATCTATCAAATAAACAATCAATAAAACATCATCCGTACTTTCTCATTTTGGATACATTTATACATAAAAAAAAAATATACATAAAGAAAAAAAAGAAGAAGAAAAGAATAGTTAAAATAGCATTTGCAATGAAAATCATGGTTCTTATAATTTTGTGTTGCCAGTTATATATAATAGATCATACGATTATGATTATCTAACAAACTTAATTTGTATTTATTGCATTCAATTTGAATAGGTAAAAAATTATCTTATTTTAAGTTAGTCCTTAATTCACACTATTTGAATTTGACTCAATTTATATGATTTGATTTGATTTAATTATTAGTTAAAAATATCTCAATTAACTATTTTATTCATAAATTTATTATTTTAATGACTAATAAATTAATTAAATTAATTAATTAGTACACACAATAAATTTGGTTTAATAAATTAAAAGAAATAAATTAAAAAAAATACTAACAAAACATTAAAAAAAATTTAAAAATACTACCAAATCAAATTGATATAAATTTAAATAAATTATGTTATATTTTATATAATCAAATCAATTAGTTGATATAATTAGTTTATCGTAATAACTTGTATTTAATGAGTTAAAATAAATAAATTGAAAAATACTCTCAGAAGCATATCACATTAGCTCTATCATTAAGTGTAAAAATCTGATTTTTATATAATATAATAGATAATAGATAAAATAGATTAGTACAAGAAAAATATAAGATCTATCGTCTAGTACAAGAATGTTGTTCCTATATTATCATTGATGTATTGTATAAAGAAACCGCAAAGTATATTAAATAATATTTTTAAAGTAAAACATGAAGAAAAAAAGTATATTCATAAAAAAAAGTTAAAGCCAAGTTTTTTTTTTTAATGATAAAATGTCTCGTATTTTTATATCTAATCCGATTCAATTCGAATATTCAATTCAAATATTGTATGATAGGATCAAATCGAATCTAGAAGTAAAAAATGTGTATATTTTATTCAATTTGATTTTTTCTAATACAAATCAAATTCAGATTTTGAACAAATCTACCTAAATTATATATTCCTATATTATAATATCTTGATAAAAAAATATTTAATTTTTTAAGTACACTATTATTATTTTAAAAGTCACCAGACTTTAGCATCTTAATGATTCTTTGAAGATAAATATTTGATCGAATATTAGTAGTTATATAAAACTCATTTATACTGCACATTAATATTAATCAATTTATTTATATATAGTAGTTAAATCATACTTACTATTAAAAATATATTATCTATATATTTTTTATTAACTTAAATTTATTGATTGAATTAAGAGTTCATACAACAATTACTCTATCAATCTACTATGACAATATTAAGACAGTGTTATTGGCAACTAATTCTATCTTTTATATTAAAACAAAGCACTTTGAATCAGATCTTATTTTGTGTGAAAACACATGAATCAAAACAAACTCAAAATGGTGTACATTCTAGTAGAAATTCATGTTGCAAGCATCTTCACAAAATCATTATTCCCATATCCTTTAATTTTGAGCATTTCAAACACAAAGTAAGGTTATTCCAAGAATAACCACAAATGTGAAAGAGGGGTAATAGAGTATATTCTCATAATAAGGATCAAGAAAATCAAGAAATAGAACCTCTAAACACTACTGCCAAAGACAATTACTTAAATTTACCTCTATATATTTATTTTAAAGTAAATATGATAGTGAGATATAATATATTTTTGTATACTTTATGCCAAATATAATATAGCAACTTTAATTTAGTCTTTATCTCTCCGTGTTTGTTTTTCAATCTCAGTCGTAGTCTTAGAAAACTAAGTTTTTTTCAATTAATATCAATTATTTTTTTAAAATAACTTTATTTATCTTAAATGGTAGAATCTAAATAATAAATTATTAACCTTAAATAATAAATTATTGAATAATTAAAAGTTTTTTTTTATATTTCTCTTATTCTTTTCGAATATTGCTCAAAATATAAACCATAATATCATTTCTTTTTCTTTGGGTCGGTGAAATAAACCATCAATAGTTAGGAAGAACAGAGTTGTAAGCCCATTTTTCTTCCATAAGTTTTCATATCTTAATTCAATCCCGTTCCTAAAGCCTGGAGTTTGCTGCCCGTTAAATGCATATGACACAATGTGTTATATGTATTGGTACGGCCCAAAGGTGTTTTTGTGTGTTATATTTAATAGTTTATATCAAGACTTAACAAAAAAATTGTATATTACTATTATTCTAGAACTTTATAAGAGACAGCAGGCCTAACATAGATGGCATATTTGTATGCCTCTTGAATGCTGTATTCGGGTTCAAGTCCAAACTAAGGTTGGATGTAGTTTGAGAATTCATAATATGTAATTATGTATAGTGGAGGATATGTAAGTAGTGTATAATACTATAATGACCAAAAAAAAAAAGAACTTGATAATAATAAATTTAATTTTATCCTCTTTAAAATAAAATCTGAAAAATTTAAAGTTGAAAACCAATATTTCTTCAATTTGGATTCTTTAAATTTAGAATTTTATTTTAGAAAATAAAATATAATTTATCACTATTTATTTTATAAATAGAATTAAAAAAAATATGAGAAAAAATATTTAATAATAAAAGATTTTACTTTATCTTTTAAAATAAAAATCTAAAATTTAAAAAATCCAAATTCATATTTTCTAGGCTTAATTTATCTATCCTAGTTCCTAGGGTTAATTTCCATCACGTGGCCCAAAAGCGCCAAGCTCAGCCTAATTAAATCCTTTCTAACGAACTAATTAATTCTGGGGACCAGTACAATGTGCGTATCGTGCCATGTTTTGGTACAGTGCATACAAATTTAATGGCTTCTCTTTTATATATATGAAAAACGCCAAACCATCATGTTATTATTTTGTCACTAATTTAATTTTTTTAATTTAATAATATATTTTATTTTATATTTTTAAATATTAATAATTAATTAATAATAATAAAATAATAAAATCTAATAACCTTCTAATATTATTCATTGTTTGATTAAGTGATCAAATTTGTTATCGGAACTTGGGGTTGCTTAGAAGTTAGAAGGCTCCTTATTCTTTGCTTTTACCTTGTTAATTTAATCTGTCTTATTTCCAAATATGATGGAAATGCACCTCTTTACTTAACCGAAAAATGGAAATCAAATTCTATTAGCGTTTAATTTTAGGTGAAAACTCAGATGCATGCAGTCGCACGTGAAGTTGATAGTTAAGAGTCGTTAGATGAAAATTTAGTCAAATCAGTCAAATCATCTAACGGTTCTCAATTATCAACTTTACATGAAGTCGACTACACATGAATTTTCACCTTAATTTTAATGTATTAATAATATAAATATTTTATATAATTGTCCAATGACATTTATTTTTGTAAATAATTATTTAAAAAATACTTATTTTTATTTACGTGATGTTATTAAAATCAATTCATACTATTATCTCTGTATTTTATTTAGTTTCTATGTTATTTCTACATGCTTGCTTGTTTGATTAAAATATTCTCAAACATGCCAATAAATTATAGTTCAAATGATATAGTTTTTTATACTCATCTAAAAAGTCACAATTTGAATATCCTATCTTTAATAAAAAAAAAAAAATTTCTCAAACATTGCTAAGTCGAAGAAGAAATAAACTATTTGAAGCTTTTTCCCCCTAAATCTTTATTTACAGCTGTTAAGTAAGACGAATATCACTTGCAATTTCTAAGCAATTGTGAGAGGCCGAGATTTTGACTTTGTCTGCTTTTCTGACGTATATGTATGTTTTATTTTATTTTTTATTTTCTAACCACTAACCTAACGTGAAACTCACCAATCCATTATTATATTGACAGTGAAAACGTTTTCCAAGTATAATTAGAGCATCGTTTTCTAAATTATTCTTCGTATCAAAGATAAACTCGTCTTTAAAAATGGAGTATTTTGTTTTAAAATACAAGGCAATTCTTTCTTCTGGGTTTATAACACAAAATAGTTAATTTTTCTTGCCTAAGAAACACTTGTAAGTAGTACATTCAACACAAAGCAAGTGGTATCAAATGGCTTCATAACTGAAAAAGTAAAAGTATAGAATTTATATGTATAACATATTAACAATTAATCAACACATAAAACATATTTAGATCGATCAGTACTTGGAAATTGAAGAAAATAAAACCCAAGACATATAATTGAATAACAATTCTACTCCTTTTCAAACTCTATCTCACTTCACTTACTCACCTATTCTCAATCCAGATTTGTATATAAGGACGATTATTCAAAAAATTCAACCAAAATCCTTATATTAATGCCTTAATGCATTCAGTTGTTACCTGGGTTAACGTGAAACTCAAAGATCGAAACAAAAGGATTAAGAGTGTAATCCAACTTAAACAAGAGAAAATTAAACTAGTTTGTTGTCAAAAGAAACTTATGTATATAAAGTCCCTTATCTTGCTTGTCTAGCTACTTAAGAGATTGAAGAAAAGTAAAAGAAAGAAAAGAGGTAATTATTATGATAAGAGTGAGAAGAACTAATTAACAAAATTTTGGTACAATTAACTTAATTCCTCTCTTGATAAGAAGAAAAGTAGTAGTAATTATAGGAAAAGAAAGAGGAATTAGGTAGTCAAAGCCACAAAGCGCCAGCATCCTTTAGGATTGGAACCAATTCACCTGAGATATGAGTCGNACAACTTCCCTCCTACGAACACCGCCGGGAACTGCACCGTTGCAGCGCCCAGGTGTGCGGCGACGGCGGCCTCGTGGTGCTCGTCCACCTCGTAGACTGGAGGGTTGACTCCAAGGCCTTGTAACAACCTCTTGATGACGTGGCACATGCAGCATCCACGTCTCCCAATCACTATCACTGCGTTCTCCGAAACTAACTTTGCCACGCTGGCAGAATCCACACCTGCCCCCCGCACTGCGAGGGGAAGGTCACGTGAGTCACGTGTGTTCGCATGGATCCAGGTTCTATAAGGGATTGCTTGGTGCATCGTAGAGAGAAGGAGGTTCGTGAAGGAAGCGAAGGAGAAGGGGGTTGCAATGGAGGGTAGAGGTGGAAATATAAAGACAGTTTTGGTGTCTGGAGAGAGAAGAGACGACTCTAACGTCAACGGCGGTTACGCGCTCTATTGCGTCACAGCTACTGTGGGTGACGTTATGTTGCGTCACCAGCTGGTCAACACATTCCTGGAATTTGCAATCGCTGACGTGTAACTAACATGGGAATTGCATTTCGGGTGTAATTATTCCTTCACACTGTAAATGACAAGTCTTTATTAGAAGCTAAACACAATGGATAAGAATTAAGATGAATGTAATCTACTAATCTTCATAGCATTGGATGTGTTGAGCTGGCTATATAGTATATATTTAATCCAATTCTATTGGAGCACATACTTTAATTTTATAAACAGTGACGGTGATTAGAATAAATACTGATGATTAATGTCAAAATTAAATATTAAAAAAGGAAATAAATTAAATTAAAAGCAATGATCATGCATATAGCGGGAGCAAGTCTAACATGGCCACACGGCCAGCGTAGTGACAAGTCAAGTC
>NC_029781.3:2472925-2483696 GCF_000817695.3 Arachis duranensis | reverse complement strand
ACGGTGCAACAAACGACACCGTTTAGTTGACGTTGATATCCACTGCCACGTGTTAGTGGTGGTGATGAGAACTGAGAAGAAGCATCGTGGCCGTCCATTCATGCATGTTACAGAGCTGTCGTTTTTAGAAGCTGGGGGTAGTTCGTTTCGGTTCCACTACACGTTTTCATCGAGTCTGTTTATTTATGATCATTAAAAAAAAAACAATGAAATGATGTCACACGGGTAAAGAAGATAAGATTGATTACATTACCTATGAATTGATTAACACGTTATGGACCGTGTTAATCTAATCTAACCAGCAGGCCAAGGCACATGTCATTCTCCTTTGGACTGACGTATCAAGTTCATCAATGTTCCTCTAATTTTTGTCCCCCTCCACATATAACTACTACTATATGAGTATGTTAATCACTTGTGCTTGTCCATGCCCCACTATTTTTTATGATTTGAATTTCTTTTGTCTGTTGGGAATATGTGGTTGAGTCATATTAGTAATAAATCACATCACCAGACCCATAAGCCAAGAAAAAATTTCTTACTAAAATCGTTTGCTTAGATTTTTAAACAATGTGTGTAAATAATACCAGGTTGTACGTATATAATTTGAATCCATAAAAAGAAATAAGGTAGATTTAATTCAACCCTTAGTGCAATGGAAAAGGTAAGGTAAACACGAAGCTAGTCAAATCTAATAAAATAGTAGTCTAAATTAATTAAGAAGTAACTAATTTTGAAATGCATGTTTCACGACATGTACTGTTAATAACTTCATTTTTCTACTTGCGACTTGCTCAAACACTTCCAGAACAACCGCAACTCACGGGTTCTCATTTGATTTCTTAATGTGACTGTTTCATTCGAGAGGTATTCTTGCACCTAACATGTATTCCTTTTCTTTTCTATTTCACTATTGCAAAATCATTCTTATTGTCTTGTAGTTATAAAATCTTTCATATAAATCATCTTAATTATATTAAATATTTTTGTTCACATAGTGATAGTAAATAATTAAATAGTATAATTTTAATTAACTTGTCACCATGAAAAACCTTTTGACTAAATAATACGCCTTCGCTTTCATCGTAAACGTAGTGGATCAATAGCCCTACTATTGCGATAATATAGTTGATAAGTCCTTGCTTATTATTGCATTGCTAAGAATAACTATTCTATTAAAATTATTGTTATTAGGCAATCATTATCTTTTTTTATTCTAACTATTCGGCAGGAAGAAAAAGAGTGCAAACAAATAGAAGAAAAGTCGTCGCTTCTCATTTTGTCATCACTTCCTTTCATCACTCACTACTCATCACCTGGACATATATGCCATTATCATGCCCCATGTGACACTAATATAAAATCATTTACTCACCCAAGCTATTCTAACTATTTTGGTTTTATTAGGATGTTATGTATATTATTTTTGGTGCACACACTATGGTGTATAAATTTATTTATTTATTTTATCTATATTTTTTTATTATAGATTTTTTTATTATTTTTATCTATATTTTTTTTATATGTTTTTCATTTTTATAATAAAAATAATGAATAAATTAAAAAATTATTTTTATAATATAAAAAATACACAAAACTGACACAAACATCATTTTCTATGTATTAAATAACTATACAAAATTAAAAATCATTCTAATTCTTCTTTGTTCACAAATTTTGACTTTTTCACAACGTTTTGGATAGTTGATATAATCAGCACACAATATGAACCAATGAATGGAACACACATTACCTTCCACATTTTACATACGTCATTTAATTGAAGGTCAATGACGTACCCAGTGACGAAATCCTCCGGATATATTTTATTATATCCTGGTTGATAACACGTCACCCTAGAATCAATGATGTTAATTATCAACAATAATCCTTTGCCTTACAAGTTTTTCTTTCCATAATTATATATCGGAATATGGAGGGTAATTGGGTAAATGATGTGATTAATAAAGAAAAAGCACAAATTGATATCTGATTTTTTTATATATGGATATTTAAATTTTTGAAAATTTAAAAGTATATTTAAGTTTTTTATTTTTTTAAAATTTGACGTATCGATCTTTAGGTTTAATTTATCTTATTTTAAAAATTTATTTACGTGTGAATCTGTATCAACCAAGTTAGTACAACGAGTGTCACGCTCGATTTTTTTATTGGGTCTGACAAATCCAAGTGAACATATGTCCAGATTTTATAAAGATTAGAGATTTAAATGTATTTTCAAATCCTCGATAACTTAAATGTCAATGGATCAAAAGATCAATAATTTATTTGTCTTTTTCTCATAAATAAAATAGGACTTTAAATTATACAAATACAATATTTGACATTTTATTATATTCTGGTTCTCTTTGATATTTATATAAATTGCATTGATTTAGTCTATTTAAAAAGGAGATTGAAACTGAAAGACAGAAATTGAAAGACAGAAATTGAATTAAGTTTTGGTGTAAAATGTGCTAAATTAAGTTATGCTTTAATATATTTAAGATAAATATGAAAATTGAAAATAAATTTAGAATTTAAAAAGTTAAATGAGAGTATTACTAAAAAAAAATGCTATAAAAATTTCAGTTTTCATCTCAAACATTTCAATTTCACGTGTCCCCACTTTTTAAAGGTAAGGAAGGAATTGCAATTTTGTGTTAGGAGCTAAAATTTTAGTTCGAATCTCTAATCACCAAACAAAATACTCAATTTCAATTTTTCAGTATTAATCTTAGTCTCAAAAAACAAACACAGCCATAGTGTTTTTATCTATTTTAACATAAACCACAATAGGGATAGTGATTTATATATATTATCTATAACAATATATAATGGTAAAACTAGTTTTGATGTTCAAAATTTTTTTCTACTTTTATCCTTCATAATAACCTACCTCATTATATGTTAGTTATTCCCCATTATAAAACTCTCACTATTTCATCTTCATTCACGATCTTTGTAACTTCTATAATTATCTCTTTCTTTTCTTATTCTCTCTCACTTTACAACTGTTACGGCATAATAGAAAAAAACTTCCTTCATTTCTCATCCATGTTTTCATATATCATTCTCATTTCACCTAAATATAAAATAAAACTAATATAATTTGCTTTTCGTCGTTAAATAAAAGTGTGCAACTATTTTTATATGTTTGTTGTGATTAATTACAATTGATAATAAACCAATGAAGACCGACTTGGCAAGACTATGTTAGGTGACGAAGACAAAACATGAGCGAAGAACAGAGGGCAACACCTCGTCAGAAAGTGTGTCAGTGAAAGTATTAGACGAGGAAAACAACTAATATGACAACATCATTAGAAGATATCACAAATATACCCGCTCATCAATACTCTGTGTCAGTACTCTAAGTTATACTTCCTATTAATAAATTTATATTGTTAGTTTATCAATTTAATATGAATTATTTTCTATAATGTATCTATGTTACTGGACTCTTAGTACTATATAATTTATCTCATGAATATACTCTTAAATTATCAAATTATATTATTTTTATGCTAATAATAAATTTGGTAAATATTCAGATACTCATAATAACAGTGGAGTTAGTTCAAGTAACATAACAAATAATATAAAAAAAAAAAAATCATGTATGATGGTTATTTACTTTAAATAAAAAATTTTCACTTATTTTAAACCGCAACTTCATTAAAAATTTTTTATTGGATATAAATTATTATTGTAGATTTTTAAAGTATAAAAGTAAAATAATTTAATAGTACAATATTTTTTTTAAAATTATATAAAATAATTTTTGTATCAATATATAATGATTCATTTTGCATATAATATTCATTCATCTAAGTACCTTACTAAAATTATATTTAAGTACTTTTTTCATATAACCATTTTATATTTCGGAATTTAAAACT
Source organism: Arachis duranensis (assembly GCF_000817695.3). Lineage (NCBI taxonomy): Eukaryota > Viridiplantae > Streptophyta > Magnoliopsida > Fabales > Fabaceae > Arachis > Arachis duranensis. Next base: position 2,479,794 of record NC_029781.3, on the reverse strand, counting down.
TTGTATTTTTATTTTTATTTAAGATTTATTTTTATGTTTTATTTTAGTTCTGTTAATAAAAAAGTATTAATGTTAGTTTTAATTTTTAACTTTTAGAATAAAAAAGAGATGAAACTTTTTTATAAATTAGATGATTGAAAAATTACTTATTAAATAAGAAGTTAAATCTATTTCTTAACTATAAGGATACATATAATTTATTCTTGAATATAATAAAATAAATATAAATTTATTTAATTTTTTAAAATTTACATTAATTATTAAAATTATAATATAATGGATGTACTCTTATGAAAAAAATGAAAATGACTTCATAGCTATTTTTTTCTGAAAAAAAAAATGACTCAATAACTATAAAATCTAATTTAAACAACTATAAATAAGTAAAATAAGTAATAAAAAATAAACGTAAAATTTAACTTTTTTAGTATTTAGTACAAAAATAAATATAATAAAATAATTTATTATTCTCATACGTAATGAAATAAAATTTAACATTATCCTTTTTTAGAGTCATTTATTTTTTTTAATTTTTATCCTTATTTTTTGTGTTTTATCTTAATTTTGTTAAACCAAATGTACTAAAATTAGTTAATTTTAATTTTTAATTTTTATCATAAATAAAAATATATGACTTTATATGTATTAGATAATAAAAAATACTCATAGAAAAAGTTAAATTTACTTATTTGTACATTTATAAGAATGTAGATGAATCACATAAGAGTTACGAGATTTTTTTTACTTTATTTTTAAAGTAATATTCGATTTTGAGTGGAGTAATTATGAACTAATATATGGTGGTAATTCATTGATTGCGCGATTGAAGAGAAGGGAGAAGGAGAATAAAAATGAAGAACAGAGGAGATAACAAGCCAATATAAGAGTGACAGTGAACCAATAATAGATATGTGGATAGATAATGGTAAAAAATAATAATAAAATAAAAATTAAAAATTTTAAAAGAATAATAAAACTAAAAATAATTTAAAATATTGAATATAAAATTATAAGAAATATTTTTTTTTAGCCATTAAAAGTTACACACAATAACAACATAATGATTTTAGTATTATACCTAAATTAATTCAAATTTAATTATTCTATACAAAATTTTCGAATGCTTGATATCTTAATTTTTTTTAAATAATAAAATATGACTTAACAAGCAAGTATGAAAAATAAGTATCTATATAATAGTTATACATCAAGATATCTAAATCAAATAAGAAAATAATTCTTTTAACAAATCTTTAACAACTCAAAAGTTAACACAATGAATAGTTATGGATTAAAGTAATAAATAAAAATGAGAGTTACGATAATGACATAGTGGTAATTAATTGCAGTTGGCATTAATAGAATAAAAAAACAAAGAAGGGGAATAAAACAAGACAACATAATAGTGACGGCGAGGCAATAATAATTATACATGTAAAAAGAGTGATAAAAAAAAATATAGTGAATACTATGATGAGATGATATAATCAAAATAAAAATTAATAATTTTTAACTAATAATAAAATTAAAAATAATTAAAGATGTTCAATATAAGATTAAAGAAATAATTTTTTACCTATTAAAATTATGCATAAAGATAAAGAGTGTTTTAAATATAAATTTTTAAATTTACTTCAAATTAAATAGGATTGAAAAAATAAATAAATTTAAGATATAAATAACTAATTTATAAATAATATTACTAAATCTTTATCTTGATTTTATCACACATAATAACAACATAATTATATTTTTTTACTTTTTTATTCAAAATTTATTTATTTTATACTTCCTACATATATTAAGTAATTTAAAATATTTTTTTTAATAATTTATTTTTTAACTCAAAAGAAAAGCGACTGAACAAGTATGATAGTGCCTGTTGAGCCGCTAGTAGTTTTAAATCATAAACCGCTACTAGAGGCAGCAGTTTATGAAAGATAAAAATTGACCATAAAATTCTATAGGTTGTTGCGGTTTCTGAGGTAAGAACCGTGACCCATAAATCACTATAAATCACCGCGGTTTATGCACGAATTTTCAAAAAATAAACTTAGAGAGTTTTTACGAGAGAATTACGAGAATCACATAAGAATGGGGCCATGATAAAAGAGAAAGATCGTTATACCGACTTAATGATATTACCCACATTGTTGAGTCTATCAATCAAGAGGTTAGTGCATACTTTTCTTCTTTTTTTTGATTAAAAAAAGTAACTTTATTTATTAGTAGATTTGTAGTAATAATAACAAAGTTCATGATATTTTGTTAGATATGCTAGTTTTCTTGGCTATTAGTGATTTTGTTAAGTAGTATGTGTAGATTATTGATGTTGTATTTGATAATATATTATTTTTAAAACTTTTAATGATGAGTATATGACATTATAATTAGGGTGAACTTGTTACTTTGTGATCCAGCTGACTAGATATATATACATTGTTGGGAGGCAACATAACATGTCTTTTCACAATCGAGTTATCCCCTGCTTGGAGAGTGTCAGGTTATACCACCTGAAAAGGTTGAACAACTATTAGTTCACATTGGATGAGTCTTTTGTTAGTGCATTCATTGAGAGATGGCATATTGGGACGCACATTTTTCATATGTCATTCGAAAAGTGTACGATAAGACTGCAATGCTTCTTGCCATGGTAGACTGCACACCGAGAATTCGTCGCACCAACTCTCCATAAGACTCCTTCAAATCTCCAAAGATCTGTGCTATTATCTTTTACTTCGTGAGCCAAATCTTTCTGTAACTAAATCTAAAAGACTGAAACCATAACTTGCCTATGTTGCTTGCTGCAAAACCTTTATTGTACCGCATCATTCGTCCTGACTAAGAAAAAGAGAAAAGCACATCTCATATGATAATCAAACTGCATGTGATCGCTTGATATCTATTATACCTCCTAACCTCCCAAGTATTCTATCTCTGCCAAAATGAGATCTGTATCAACCAATTGCAACCTCTTCCAAATTTTTAGTACTTTTTGACTCCAACACTATATACTCTACTCTAAAACAGGTTCAATAATTTTTGACATAAAGTATAACTTTCACTTTATTCTGGGATGACTGTCTAATCAAAAATTCTATTGGAGTGTTTGTATTGTGCAATTTCTGGCCACAAAAAACAAACTCAGAGTCTAATTATTGCAACATCCATCCAAGTTTAGGGTGAAAAAGTGTGGCTGGTATTGTTGTGTGTCAGATTTTGATGGACATGTTGTGTATGTAAATAGCTTCTTCAATCCTTATCATTGTCCCCAACTATCTCAACTAATTTCTCCTCTGAATCATTATCTCACAATGCATTTTCAACCCAATCTAGTTCTCCGTCCTTCTTACCAACAACAATCGTGTGAGAATTACCAATCATCGCAACCGCTAGCTCGCTGAAGGAATGATCATCTCCGTTAACATATGCATCCTAATCAACACAGTCATACGGTTTAAAGCAACCGCAAAATATGGGGATGCAACCAATGCTGCAGCTGGTACAACCATAAGCATCGAACTAGAAGCTCTCTCCCCTAAGCCAATCAATTGAGGATTTAAAGCTAATCCTCCTGAACTAGCAATAACATCCTCCAACTTTGTAAATAACTTATGGATTCTCATCTCGAAAAAAACTTTCTGACAATAAAAATGTACTTGTAGATTTTCATCGAATCCTAGGACAAACAAGTCGTACTTCACACCGCTTCATAAATGGCAACGAAAATCTTGTAAAATAATTTTTTCATCTACTTGATTCTATACATCTCAAGTTTCTGTAATATACTAGTTTGAACATCTACAAAACCATTTGATGAACAGAGAAAAACACTCAAAAGCTCTTTGTTTGTAAACTTTGTACTCTGTCTTTGGCTCTACCTAATCTTTCTTGTGTAGTGCACAAGAATTAAGAAACTATTATGACTAGGTGTTGTATTTATTTACTCTATATCACAATAACCTTCAATCAGTATTTACAAAACAATTAACGTTCATAAACCGCCAAAACTAAGAGGGGAATTAGGTTTAGAGAATAAACTACCACTGTCACGATTTATGGGTTTATTTTTCTTCCTCAAAAACAGTTATCACTGCAGCAGTTTACGCTTGGTTATTCTCTCTTCATAACCCGATATAAATTGTAACAGTTTATATTTTACATGATGGTGCATATAAGCAGTGATTATATAAGGTAGATTACATGTAAAATCCTAAAATTCTACAACTAATCATAATTTACATAAAATTGGATGAAGACTTTACTATAACAAAATGTCAAATATTGTATTTGTGTAATTTAAAATTTTATTTTATTTAGTCTTGACAGTTATCTTAATATCGTTCTTTCTCTTTTTCGGTGTTGCATTTTCCACCTCGTCTATTGTTTTGTGCTCTGATTCGCCGTGGTATCCTCTCATTGTGTCATTTCGAAAGAAGTCATCGTTCTATCATTTAGACTTTTTACATAAAATCTTGCTATTTTGTATAAAATGAATACTTACAACTATTCTTATAGAAATTAGTGATTAGTCAAAATTATTGGAGAAATGAAAAATAAAATTTCCACCGAAAATAGAATCTTATGAAAAATGAGAATAAAAAGCAATATTTTCTCATAGCAAAAACTGAAAATAGAAACAAAAAACAAATCTAAGAATAAAAACAGAGAATAAAATGATATTTTTTGCGTCCACCTTACTCCATTGCCATCCGTAGATTAAATGGAACATGAAATATAAAATACAAGTTGTGTGACATCTTTTTCCATCGATATATGATGTGTAAATATTTGTGATTGCTTAAATAAATATATCGATGTTGAATGGCGAATGCTGAATTAGAATAAAGAAGTTTATATTTTATAAATACAATGATGTATATGTGCCTTCAAATTTCGTACGAGAGATATGTAACAATGGTTCTCGGGTTGAGATGCTATATTCCATTCTCGTTTGATTCATAATTTTCTACAATTTTCTTTTCATTTTGTTTTAGTCCTATAATCCTATCTAAGTATATATACTTTTAATTGTCATGATTCAATGAATATAGTTAAGTAAACGACTTACCAAAGTCCATGTGAAAAATGAGTGGCAGCTTGAGGAAAATACAAAAATATTATATACATATAAAAAATTAATAATTGAATTAATTATGATATAATTTTATTTATATAAATAATATGCATCCATATATAAAGTGTGATTTTCGTTTATGAAATCTCGTCACTATACGTAGCAAAAGATTTTTTATGCCTAATTTCCTTTATTTTCTAACATGTGTTTCAACACTTGCAACTTTCATTTTTCAGCATTTGTGCATTGTTTGACAGCACCGAGAACGATAACTACTTTAAATATGGAAAATTTAAACTTCTCCACTCACTAACCTTTAATAAAATATTTTAAAAATGGTGCAGCTATCAGATTTTATAATTGTGAAAATTCTTTTTTATTAGGAACTGCTGTTTTATTCATTTTCTTATAATCCTATCTAATATATAATATAATTTGTTTAAATTAGCATTTTATCGAATATTCCATCCGTCAAGCACTCAAGCCATAACATTTTTAGATATCCATGTATATGTTTATATAATGTAAAGCTACAAAATTAACTATAATTTAGTGATTAAGAGTTGTGTGTAAACAATTTTGATCGTCTGATAATCCTAGTAATTATGAAACTGTTAAAATATGACATATACTTTTTCATTTTCTTTTACCATAACAAAAAATTAAAAAGTGATATGTTTTTGAGCAATGCTAAAGGACCAGCAGTTTTATTGAATTTTGGCCAGCATGTAACCAGCAGAGGAAGGTGAGCCATTGGATGAAATTCCACACCAATCTCACACCATCAAATCATCATTGATGGCTAGTTGATGGCTAACAATCACAAAAATTGCTGGCCCTAGACTTTTCCTATATTTTTTTATGTTAGTAAATAATGATGATATATGATAAACTAATATCTAGTGTTTTTTATTTTTTTTGGGCTGGAAATTAACTTCTAGTCTTTTATCCAGTTTTTCAAGCGGGTCCAATGTTTGGGCCCTTCATCCGGTCCATTAAAGAATGACCCTTTTTTTCTTTTGGGCTAACTCATTAAAGTAAAAACTGAAACAATACAACCATATTATGGTAACTATTGGGCCTCACAACATTCCTCTTATCATATTATGGTAATCCAACCATATTTTCTTAGAAGAATGTTATACCGCTGTCTTTAAAATTAAAAAGAATGTTATATGTATCACTGTGTTGGTTGTTCAGCCGTTTTTTTATTGAATTAAAAAATATTTTTATATTTTTATTTTTAAAATTATTTAATATATAAAAAATATAAAATAAATAAATTTAAATTAAAAAATAAAAAAAATTATATTATTATTATGCGTAACAAAATTAAGATAAAATATTGAACCTCTTTAATTACTTTAATTTTAATATTATTTTAAAATTATTAATTTTTATTTTGATTATATCATCTCATCATATTATATAAACTATTATTTTCTCTTATTATTTTTTTACATGTATAACTATTATTATCTCGCTGTTATTATTATTGTTACGGTGGGTAACCGGAGATTGATGGGCTGGATGGAGTTGGTTGGCCTAAATGTGTGAAAGAGGAGGACTCCGAATGGATCTGCAACTCGGGAGGCTCCGTCCGACTTGTTTGTGCGAGGAGATGGGGGTGGTACCTGCAAAGACACTCCGATGCCTAAGTTAGCAAGGGTGTGAGCAAGTCTAGAGAGTATTGGGCTTAGAAATACCTGAGGGGTGTCAGTGTATTTATAGTGGTGAGCCAATAACCACCGTTGGAGTAGTGCCGTATCTTTAGGGTGTTAACCGTCCCTCT
>NC_029781.3:2439373-2472452 GCF_000817695.3 Arachis duranensis | reverse complement strand
TTTTACCATTATGCCCCTTAGCATGTTTATAAATACTTTCCCTCTCTTTTATTTTTTCGTTTCTGCAATTTTTCAAATTTCTTCTTTCTTCGTTTGTTCTGCGTTCTTGCGTTTGGAGACTTCTGCTTCTTCCAACCTTCACTTTTGGATAAAGGTTATCTTTTCTTCTTTCATGACATGCTTTGTGTTTGCATGCTTTTATCTTGTAGGTAGATAGGTTGGTTTGTAGATTTTGGCTCCGTATCTCCTCCCTTTAGAGACCGTGTCTTTTATTTTCCTTTTCTTTTTCTTTTGTAGGTTTTTGTCACCCTTTATAAGAAAAAAGAAATGGCTTCCGTAGATGTTCTTTCTCAATGGGTTGATGTCACGGTCCTAGTGGAGGAACCCTTGGTCGATGCTGAGTTTATTACTCATCTTCGTACTCACCACAGGATTTGTACTTCTGAGGAGGACGAGTCAAAGTATGAGTTGGTAGTCCCGGGTCCAGAAGACCGGGTTTGTTTTGGGAGGGCCGATGAGGCGGCCCCTCATTTTTTCTTTATGTATGAATGTATGATCACCCGTTTGGGTGTTTTTCTTCCTTTTTCGCATTTTGAGATGTCTGTTTTGCACCACTGTCGAGTTGCCCCTACCCAACTTCACCCCAATTCTTGGGGTTTTCTGAAAATTTACCAATTTATTAGTCACGCTTTGGACTTGCCGACCTCTTTGAGGATTTTCTTCTATCTTTTCCACATGACTAAGCCCTTTAGTGGGCTAAATAACAAGCAGCAATGGGTGTCTTTCCGAGCCATACAAGGTCGGAGAATTTTCACCCTTTTTGACGAATCCTTCCACGACTTCAAAAATTATTTTTTCAAAGTGCAAGCTTTAGAGGGTCACCACCCCTTTTTCTTGGATGAGAATTCTTCCCCTCGCTTACCCCTCTATTGGTTGGAGGCCTCCCCTTGTGAGAAGTACTGTCTAGACGACCTGGATGAGGTGGAGGCGGCCATTGTGGGGTTTTTTCGAGAAGTGTGGGGGAGGGCCCCATACTTGGATACTAGGAAATTCCTCCAGGGATTGCCGACCTTTGTTCGGTCGCAACTAGGTAGTTTATATATATATATAAGAATCTTACCAGAGAGTTCAGGAGGCTAAAGCAAAGTCCCGGGCCAGGGCTGGTGGTGCCAAGGCAATCATCTCTCCTCCTCCTCCTCCTCCTCCTCCTCAAAACGTGGGGACTCCCTCTCAGCCCATTGTGATTTCTTCTTCAGCCTTATCTCGGCCGCTCCCCTCCGCCCGACTTCTTTCTGAGTCAGAGAAGAAGAAGCGCAAGACTTTAGAGTCTGGCTCTTCTTTTGATGGTGGGGTTAAGGCGGATGCTCTTGCATTCGTCCGAAAGAACATCTATCCTCATGTAAGTATGGATGATGTTTCTGTTCGAAACCACCTCACCACTCTGGCTGAGGAGAGTTTTAGGGCGGCGGGTGTTTGTGGCAAGCTTTTGGATATTTTTGAGAAGACTCCTCTCAGCTCTTTGGGGTTAACCTCGAAGGTTGAGGAGCTGGAGGGGAGGCTTCTTTCTTATCAGGAGCATGAGAGGGAGTTGAAGGAGGAGGTCGCCAAGCTGAAGGCGGAGAGAGATAGCCTTCGGGAGAAGGAGAGTAAGTTGCGGGCCCAATGCAACATGGAGGCGAGTTTGAGGAAGACAGCACAGGAGAGTTATCAGAGTTTATTTCAAGATCTTGTGTCTGTGAAAAAGGATTTGCTGAACTCTCGAAATGCGTATGCCGAGTTGGAGGATTCTATCGCTGATGGTGCCGAGGAGGCTTGGAGGATTTCAAGGAGCAGGTCGGAGTTATTGCTCCTGATTTGGATCTTTCTCCTTTAGATCCGGACAAGGTCGTCATTGACGGTGCTATTGTGGATCCTCCTGCCCCCGTAATTGTTTCCGAGTCAGAATTGAAGACTCGGGGGCAGAGGATTATTGAGTCCCCTCCTCGTTCCAAGGACGCTTCGAGTTATTCTGTTGTTCCTCCGACTTCCTCTTCATCTCCTGTGGATGCCTCTCTTCCCGGCCCTGGTGGCGCTCCTCCTGATTCTGGTGATGGTGATCCGTCTACTCTTCTGCAGAAATAATTTCTATGTGGCTATATGGGGGCTCGGCTTGTGGGTCCCCCTTTTTTAAACTCTTTATACTTGTTTATTGGTGGTATTCGTTGAACAATTTCTTTTGGCCTTTCAAGGCCGTAAACAAAATATTTAAAAATACCATTTTTAATAAGGGTTTTAAATTAACAAAATAAATACCCTTTTTTGGATAAGGGTTTAAGTTACCTTATGCGTGTATGCTTTTCTGATTTTGATTTTTCGAAGTCCCCTTGATCTTTTTCTGAAAACCTTTCCCTTTGGCTTGTCTGTTTTTCTGAGCCTTTCTGTTTAAGGACTTTTAGAACAGCCTTTAAAATTTTTCCTAGGTTTTTCAATCTCTTTTTTGTTATTCCTTATACTCAACTTTGCTTTATTGAGTTCTTATGACTTAGGTTATTTTTGCGATGCATTTTTCTTCTACTCGGTTCTTCACTCCGATTCACGGGTCGAAGTGTTTCCGAGCTTTTCTACTCGGGTTTTCATTTCGACTTATGAGTCGGATTGTTTCCGAGTTTTTTTTTTTACGATCAACTTGTATAACCTCTTTACACCGACTTGTACCTCGTCGTTTTATCCTGACGACCATCTAGATCGGTTCATGGGATTTTCACGTTTTGTCGAGCTTAAGTCGGCGCGTTTCGTAGAAAGACTTAGAAAATAGAAAGGAGTTTATAAAAGATATTGTAAATGAAAAAAGATCTTTTATTGCTTGGGGAAGTACCTTCTTGCTACTAAGGGTTTTTAATAGCCTAGTTTCCCTTAGCCTCTACTATGATGTCTCGTTAAAAACCCTTCTCCAGAAAAAATCCTTTGATTTTGGGAAAAAATCATAAAGTTGGAAAAAGAGTACATCAGGGAGTAGAGTTCGCTTTTAACTGTAGTACCTTTTTATATTACAAGCATGCCACGACCTTGGGAACTCAGTGCCGTTCAGGTCGGTTACTTTATAATAACCTTTTCCTAAAACTTCGTTGACTTTGTATGGTCCCTTCCAATTAGCAGCAAGTTTTCCTTCCCCTGATTTGTTGACTCCAATGTCGTTTCTGATTAAGACCAAGTCATTCGGGGCAAATGTTCTTCGAATGACTTTTTTGTTGTACCTTGTAGTAATCCTTTGCTTCAATGCTGCTTCTCTTATCTGGGCATCTTCTCGGACTTCGGGGAGCAAGTCGAGCTCCTCTTTGTGCCCCTGTATGTTTCCAATCCCGTCATGGAGAATTACCCTTGGGCTTTGCTCATTGATTTCTATTGGTATCATTGCTTCTACGCCATAGACTAGTCGAAAGGGCGCTTCTCCAGTGGCGGATTGGGGCGTTGTCCTGTAAGCCCATAGCACTTGGGGGAGCTCTTCAGCCCAATCTCCTTTTGCTTCTTGCAATCTTTTCTTTAGCCCTGCCAGTATGACTTTGTTGGTTGCCTCGGCTTGCCCATTGGCTTGCGGGTGCTCCACCAAGGTGAACTGCTGTTTGATTTTCATACTGGCTACTAAGCTTCTGAAGGTAGAATCGGTGAATTGGGTTTCATTATCTGTCGTGATGGAATAAGGTATCCCATATCTTGTGATGATATTTTTGTAGAGGAACCTCCGACTTCTTTGAGCGGTGATGGTGGCCAATGGTTCTGCTTCTATCCACTTTGTGAAGTAATCTATTCCCACGATCAGGTATTTGACTTGTCCTGGCGCTTGGGGAAAAGGACCTAACAAATCCATTCCCCATTTTGCAAAAAGGACCCAACAGATCCATTCCCCATTTTGCAAAGGGCCATGGAGAAGTTATACTGATTAGTTCCTTGGGGGGAGCCACGTGGAAATTTGCGTGCATTTAGCATGGTTAACACTTTTTCACAAATTCTGTGGCATCTTTCTGCAAGGTCGGCCAGTAGAATCCAGCTCAGATTACTTTCCTGGCTAGTGACCTTGCTCCAAGATGGTTTCCGCAGATCCCACTATGTACTTCCTCCAATACCTCGGCAGTTCTTGAGGTCGGTACACACTTTAATAATGGTGTTGATATCCCCCTTCTGTAGAGAATATTTCTCACCAAGGTGTAGTGTTGCGCTTCCCTTCGGATCTTTTTAGCCTCTTTCTCTTCTTCTGGGAGGATGTCGAATTTCATGTATTCGACCAAGGGGTTCATCCATCTGAGGTTTAAACCGACTACCTCAAGTACTTCTTGTTTGTCTTCTGTTTTTACTACTGAGGGTTCCTGGAGGGTTTCTTGGATCAGGCTTCTGTTGTTCCCTCCCGGCTTGGTACTTGCTAACTTGGATAGGGCGTCCGCTCTGCTCAGATCCCGAGTTATGTGTTTTACCTCGGTTTCTGCAAAGCGCCCAAGGTGCTCCAGAGTTTTCTCCAAGTACCTCTTCATATTTGGGTCCTTTGCCTGATACTCTCCGCTTATCTGGGAGGTCACCACTTGCGAGTCGCTGTACATCATCACCTTTGTAGCACCGACTTCTTCTGCCAGCTTTAATCCAGCAATCAAGGCTTCATTTTATGCCTAGTTATTTGAAGCTGGAAATTCAAATTTTAGGGAAGCCTCTATCTGAGTTCCTCTTTCATCTACCAATATTATGCCTGCGCCGCTTCCTGTTTTGTTGGAGGATCCGTCTACATAGAGTTCCCATGTAGTTGGTTTTTCCTCCTGATCCCCTGCGTATTCTGCAACGAAGTCGGCGAGGCATTGGGCTTTGATCGCCGTCCGAGTTTCGTATCTTAAGTCGAACTCGGAGAGCTCTATTGCCCATTGAACCATTCTCCCTGCAACATCCGTCTTTTGGAGGATTTGCTTCATGGGTTGGTTCGTACGGACTCTTATTGTGTGAGCCTAAAAGTAAGGTCGTAGCCTTCGTGAGGCTATTACTAAGGAGTAGGCAAACTTTTCTAGTTTGTGGTATCTTAGCTCAGGGCCTTGTAGAACTTTACTGATGAAATAAACTGGATGTTGTCCGACCTCATCTTCTCTTATCAGGGCTGATGAGACAGCTTTGTCCGCTACGGATAAGTACAGGACGAGGTCTTTTCCAGATACTAGTTAGGTCAGAATAGGAGGTTGGCTTAAAAACTTTTTGAACTCCTGGAACGCCTCCTCGCATTCAGGAGTCCATTCGAATTGGCATCCCTTTCTTAATAAGGAGAACAGTGGAAGGGATTTTAGTGCCGATCCTGCCAAAAATCTGGAGAGGGCTGCAAGTCGGCCATTCAGCTGTTGGACTTCTCTCAAACAAGTCGGGCTTTTCATTTCTAGGATGGCTCTACACTTATTGGGATTGGCTTCGATCTCTCTTTGTGTTAGCATAAATCCTAGAAATTTCCTTGCCTCCACCGCGAAGGCGCACTTTGCGGGATTTAGTCTCATCCCATGCAGCCTTATGGTGTCAAAGACTTGTGAGAGGTCTGACAAGAGGTCGACTTCTTTCTTGGTCTTTACCAGCATGTCGTCGACGTATACTTCCATTAGACTCCCAAGGTGAGAAGAAAACACTTTATTCATCAACCTTTGATATGTGGCTCCTGCATTCTTTAATCCTAATGTCATGACCACGTAGCAGAAATTAGCTCTGGGTGTGATGAATGATGTTTTCTCCTGGTCTGGCTCATACATTGGGATTTGATTATATCCCGAGTAGGCGTTCATAAATGATAAGTATTGATACCCCGAGCTGGAGTCCACTAGGGTATCAATACTTGGCAGTGGATAAGGGTCCTTGGGACATGCCTTATTTAAGTCGGTATAGTCGACACACATTCTCCATTTGCAATTCTGTTTTTTGACTAGCACTACATTGGCTAGCCATGTTGGGTACTTGACTTCTCTGATGAAGCCAGCTTCCAGGAGCGCCTGCACTTGTTCTTCTACTATTAGGGCTCGTTTTGGGCCGAGCTTGCGTCTTCTTTGTTGTACAGGTCGGGATCCCGGATAAACCGAGAGTTTGTGGGACATGAGCTCGGGGTCTATCCCAGGCATGTCAGAGGCCTTCCAGGCGAAGAGGTCGGAGTTATCTCTTAGGAGTTTAGTCAATTCTTGTTTTAGGGTTTCCCCTAGGTTGACTCCTATATGAGTATTTTTCCCTTCCTCTTTGCCGACCTGTATCTCCTCGGTTTTTCCTCCCGGTTGTGGTCGCAGCTCTTCTCTGGCCCTTGCACCGCCGAGCTCTATTGTGTGAACTTCTCTGCCCTTTCCTCTCAGATTTAGGCTTTCATTGTAGCATTTCCTTGCCAACTTTTGATCCCCTCTTACCGTTGCTATCCGTGCTGAGGTCGGGAATTTCATGCAAAGGTGGGGAGTGGATACCATGGCTCCGAGTCGATTAAGGGTAGGTCTACCGATTAAAGCATTATATGCTGACCCCACATCAATGACTATGAAGTCTATACTCAGAGTCTTTGATTTTTCCCCTTTTCCAAAAGTGGTGTGGAGGGGCAAAAATCCCAGTGGTTTTATTGGCGTGTCCCCTAATCTGTATAGGGTGTCGGGGTAGGCTCTTAATTCTTTCTCATCCAACCCTAGCTTGTCAAAAGCGGGCTTAAAAAGGATATCCGCTGAGCTTCCTTGGTCTACTAGGGTTCTGTGGAGATGGGCATTCGCCAGGATCATAGTTATTACTACTGGATCATCGTGTCCAGGGATTATTCCTTGCCCATCTTCTTTTGTGAATGAAATGGTGGGGAGGTCGGATGACTCTTCTCCGACCTGTAGACTCTTTTAAGATGTCTTTTGCGAGAGGATTTGGTGAGTCCCCCTCCCGCGAACCCTCCTGAGATCATATGAATATGTCTCTCTGGAGTCTGCGGCAGTGGGTCTCTTCTATCCATATCGTCTCGTTTTCTCTTTCCATGACCGTCCGACCTTTCTATGAGATATTTATCAAGCCAACCTTCTCTAGCCAGCTTTTCTATCACATTTTTAAGGTCGTAACAGTCGTTTGTGGAGTGACCATATATTTTATGGTACTCACAGTAATCGCTGCGGCTCCCCCCTTTTTTATTTTTAATGGGTCTAGGGGGTGGCAATCTTTCAGTGTTACAAATCTCTCTGTATACATCCACTATAGAAACTTTCAGAGGAGTATAAGAGTGATATTTTCTTGGTCTCTCGAGACCGAGTTCTTCCTTTTTCTTGGTTTCCCTTTCCCTCTCTTTTGTTGAGGGAGGGGGCCCAGGTCGCCAACTCAGGTCTCTCAACTTAGCGTTTTCCTCCATATTGATGTACTTTTCAGCTCTCTCCTGTACATCACTTAGAGAAACGGGGTGTCTTTTAGATATGGATTGTGAGAAGGGACCTTCTCTGAGTCCATTGACTAACCCCATTATGACTGCCTCTGTGGGCAGGTCTTGAATCTCTAAACATGCTTTATTGAACCTTTCCATATAGGCTCGTAAAGATTCTCCGACCTCCTGTTTTATTCCCAGGAGGCTCGGTGCATGTTTCACTTTGTCTTTCTGGATAGAGAACTTCATCAAAAACTTCCTTGAGAGGTCTTCAAAGCTAGTAACCGACCTTGGGGGGAGGCTATCGAACCACTTCATCGCTGCTTTCGATAGAGTGGTCGGGAAGGCTTTGCATCGCGTAGCGTCGGAAGCATCAGCTAGGTACATCCGACTTTTGAAGTTGCTCAAGTGATGCTTTGAATCCGTGGTTCCGTCATAGAGGTCCATATCAGGGCTTTTGAAGTTCCTCGGAACTTTTGTCCTCATTATGTCCTCGCTGAAAGGATCCTCCCCACCTAAGGGCGGCTCTTCTTGTTCGTCACGGGAGTTGCGACCTTTGAGGGAGGACTCTAACTTTAAGAGTTTTCTTTCTAACTCTTTTCGTCGTTCCATCTCCTCTTTTAGGTTCTTTTCAGTTTCCTTTTGTCGCTCCCGTTCTTGTTCTAACTGTTCCAGGCGACTGTGGACTAATCCCATGAGTTCAGTTACATGGGATGGTCCCTCTTTCTCTGATTCGCGCCCTTTTGAAGAGTTTACCTTCGGGTTTTTTACTCCGGAGGTACCTTCCTTGTGTTGATTATCAATTTCCTGGTGGAGGGTGAAGTCCGCATCGTTATTGCCTGTGTCCAGATTCTCTTGCTCAGAATCTGTCTCCACATAACCTTCTTCGTGGGGTCTGTCCGCCATCAGTGGTTGATCTCTCGGGTCCCCGGCAACGGCGCCAATGTTACGGTGGGTAACCGGAGATTGATGGGCTGGATGGAGTTGGTTGGCCCAAATGTGTGAAGTAGGAGGACTCCGAATGGATCTGCAACTCGGGAGGCTCCGTCCGACTTGTTTGTGCGAGGAGATGGGGGTGGTACCTGCAAAGACACTCTGATGCCTAAGTTAGCAAGGGTGTGAGCAGGTCTAGAGAGTATTGGGCTTAGAGATACCTGAGGGGTGTCAGTGTATTTATAGTGGTGAGCCAATAACCACCGTTGGAGTAGTGCCATATTTTTAGGGCGTTAACCGTCCCATTATCTTAGGAAGGTTAAGATATGGCTTGTGGAAGTGGTTAGAGAGATTCTAGGGATAGTTATTCATTTAAATGAGTGTTTATCCGCCAGCTAATCTCGTGCCCGACTTCTTTAGAACAGGTCGTGGTGAGTACTGACTTCATAGGATGAAGATTGGTACTGGTGAGACCCAACCCTTTGGATTAGGTCCTTTGCTTGATCCTGGGACTTTATTATTGGGGCAGGGTATGAACAATTATATTGCCTTGTTTTATTCTCTTTTTGTTTTCTTCTTCTATTAATCCTAACCACAATCAATTACCACCACACCATATTACTATTATCGCACCTCTCATTTTTGTTTATCATTTTGATCCATACATATCTATTGTGTTAACTTTTAAGTTGTTAAAAATTTATTAAAAGAATTATTTTCTTATTTGATTTAGATATCTAGATGTATAACTATTATATAGATACTTATTTTTCATACTTACTTATTAAGTCATATTTTATCATTTAAAAAAACTTAAAATATCAAGCATTCAAAAATTTTGTATAGAATAATTAAATAAAAAATAAAAAAATTATTAGTTATTTAACTTTTTTAATATATAGAATAATTGAATTTAAATTAATTTAGGTGTAATACTAAAATCATTATGTTTTTACTGTGGAGGGGTGGACCACAGGAGGTCGGCCGTGGTTCGATTCGGCGAGGGCACACCCAGGAGAATTGCGGCCAGATCGCGATGTGGGAGGGGAAGACAAACGCTAGTTTCCACCGCCGAAACCGCCGGACCCATCAAAGACCGTCCCAGATGACGCTGTACGGTGGCTAGGGGGCGTTGCAATAGGCGTCGAGGACGGCGCCTCCGTGGCAGGGAGGGATGAGGGCGTCCGATCTCGGAGGCGATTCTGCGACGTTGTCGCGCCATGCGAAGGAGAACCGTGAGTTCTTCGTAGAGGTCGGCTCCACTATTTTTTGTCGATAGTGGCTAGGCCACCACCGCTCATGGCGGCATCGTTTTCCTAGGATCGTGATGCAGAGGGGCCAAGCCTCGAGTTCCCCAATAATGGCGGCACACGTGGTTGTTGGCTTGTTCCGCGGTGGGTGGCGCCCAAGGAAGAAGAAAGGATGAAGCGAGAGGTGGTGATAGAAGGGGAAGAGGCACGGGCGGCGCTGGCGGTTCTCCCGACAGCAGTGAAACCCGGGACAAGGAAGGGATGAGCCACTGGAGATGCTGCAGAGGAGAGGAGAAGCGTTGCAATTTTGAAGGAGATGACCCCTAATTTTGAAGTGGGCTTCTAGTTGGGCCTTCAAATGTATCAAGCCCAATTATTAGCCTGGTCTAAATTTAGGTTTCTTTAAAAAAAATTATTTTGATACTTTTATGGGCCTAATTTTTTTTAAATAATGGGATCCTAGTGGTAAATTATATTTTTGTAGCAGTAGCATAGAAAATATTATTTTAGAATTCTTTGATTTCTTTTATTAATTGTAATTAGCTTTTATAATTTTTATTGGGATTTATATTTTTTTTTACAACCTTGAGGACAAGGTTGTATTGAAGGGTAGGGTAATGATACAATTAGTATTGGGCTAGCTCAATTAGAGAATTATACTATAAATAGGAGTATGATGTAATAATGTAGGATATGCATGGTGTAATTGGAAACTCTACTTTCTCTGTTTGGCCCTGATTGTAGGGATCTCTCTTCTATTCTCTCTGATTATCTCTAATTCTCTATAGATCTTGATACAAATTCGTATCAGCAACATAATAGTGACGGCGAGACAATAATAATTATATATGTAAAAAAATAATAATGTATAGTATGATGAGATGATATAATCAAAATAAAAATTTAATTTTGAAATAATAATAAGATTTAAGATAATTAAAGATATTCAATATAAGATTAAAAAAATAATTTTGTATCTATTAGAATTATGTATCTTCTAAAAGAGTGTTTTGAATATAAATATAAATTTTTAAATTTATTCCAAATTAAATAGGATTGAAAAAAATAAGTAAATTTAATATATAAATAACTAATTTGTAAATAATATTAGTAAATCTTTTTCTTAATTTTTTTATACATAATAATAATATAATTCTCTTTTTTATTTTTTAATTTAAATTATTTATTTTTTGATATTAAATTTATAATTTTAAAAATAAAAATATAAAAATATTTTTTTAACGCAACAGAAAAGCGGCTAAAGTGCATGTTGAGTCGCTATTCGCTAGTGATGAGTAAAAAGATTTTGATAAAAAGTGAAGACTATTTTTTTTAGAATAAAAAAATCTAAAAGAATTATCATGTACCAATTAATAACATATTCTTCCTATGGTTTTAAAAATCGGATCGGACCGATTGATTGAATCAAGAACCGGCAATGAAAACGGTCCGATCCACCACTAATAACTGTCCATCCACAATTCACAAATCGTTTGGAAATCGCTGAACCGGCCGAGAATGGTCGGTCGGACCGGATTAATAACCGACCGGTTCTTAATAAACGCACCGTTTGATTTAAAAAAAAAAATCCAAGTTCAGCCCCTTCATTCCCTCACCCCCTTCCCCCAACGGTCCAACACACCCTCCTCACACGTTTTCTCTTCAGAGCTTTTTGGTTTTGCCCTCAAACAAACCCTAGCCATCTAACCTCCACCACCGACGCAGGGAGTGAGGCACTACCGCCGTCCGTCGCGCTGTCGTCGTGCTCCAGGTCTCCAACCCCTGTTCATTCTCACAGTCTCACCAATTGCAGCTTCTTCGTTGAGATCGACATTCGCGTCTGGTTTTCGTCTTCTCAGCCGCGCTTCTGCCGTCGTCAGTCGTCGTGTCCGTCGCCTGATCGCCATTGTCTATCGCTCTCAACAGATCTTCCTCACACTCTGCCCAAACTGCTCAGATCGAAGGTAATGGCTTCTCTGCTCACTCCTCCACGCCGCGCGCCTCCTCCACGTCACCGGAGCCCTTGGTCCTGAGAGTCTCGTGTTCGATTGTTACGGCGGAGGGCCATATACCAACGTCGCCGATGGCGGGATTCTAAAGTGGGAAGGAGATGAAGTTGGTTGGACTTAGTTTGCTGTCACCTTTTCCAATAGGTACCAAAATGTGAACGTGTTTCTAAAATGGTGAACTTCATGTGAATTTGAGGGTTGATATGCCTTAGTTTTTGTTGAAAATAGTGAGTATTTAAATCAGTCTAGATTTTTTTGGAGATTTATTAGTTTTAGAATCAAAAGTTTTGTTTATTGTGTTTTTGTGTTCTGGGTTTGCTAGTGGTTGAAGACTTGATATGAGGATTTGGACACCTTAATGAATATTCCTTCTCTGTTCTTAGTTCTGATCAGAACATTGATTTTTTTGGGGGATTCTGTTAGTGCTACTAATTGAAATTTGAATCATGGAATGATTAGCTGTGTTTTGGATTGAATGATTACTGATTAGTTGATTCATTTTAGTCCTGTTTTTGTTCTTTGTGTTGTTCTGTGTTCTTGCTTTGAATGATTAGCTCTGCTCACTGCTGTGTACTGTGCTGTGCTGAAAAAATGTGCTGAAATTGTCCTTAAAGTCTGACATTTTGATAATCCTTCTTAATCTTTGGAAAATTTTGTTGCTGCTGCATAATTTTTTATTGTGTTATTGTGTTTTACTTGTTTGTGTTGTGGCTCTGTTACCTTCAATTGTTCCTGCTGGTGGTGTTGCTTTATTTTAAATTTTAATTGGTGTTGTTTTAATTCTAAGTCATTCAATTTTTCTATTAGATATTATGCCTCTAATTTCATTTTATTGTCATTCATCAATGATTAATTGAACTCTAATTCATTTTATTGCCTCTAATTCATTTGTCTTAGCTTTAAGGTAGGATATATGAATTTTTAAATATGGTGATATGGTGAAAAAGTTTTATTTATCAGAGTTTTGGCAAAATGCTAGACATTAAAGTTTGAATAATATTCTGATGTTTGTATTTTTTTGGATGTTTATTTATAATTTATTTATTATTTTATTATAAAACGGTTTTTCCAGTTAAATTACGGTTGGACCGATTGGACCAATGAACCAGTGAACTAGTGACTAGAACGGTTAGATGACCGGTCCGGTTTTCAGAACCTATTTTCTTCCCCCTTTAAATTAAGCACAAATTTTCATTCTTCTTCGTTCAATTCTATTCTTTATAAAATAAATACTAGAATAAACAAGTAAACAGCCAAACGGGAGCACAACAACGATCAACAGTCAAATTTCAAGGGACCATCAATGGTCTCTGGAAAAAGTGGTCCAGCTTAAAACCAACCCCAAGCCCCATAGCATTCATTCTCTTGAGGAATTTTGCTTCAGTGGATCCAGATCCTAACCACAGCAACAAACCCATTGCGATTCCCACCACCACCTGCACCGTCATCTTCACTCTTCAACAACGAACCCCCAACCCAACCTCACTCCGGATCCCCCAACTGGTTACTCGAATCTCAATTTCGAAGCTCCAAAATAATGGAGCATCAGTCTCATAGCCCAGAGGAAATGACGTCGTCTTCTCCGATGGCAGCGCTGCTCCCCTTGGCCTCCGACTCGCAACAACCTTATGTCTCCGAACTCCTCTCCTTCACCCTCGATCGCCTCCACAAGGTTTCATTTCACTTCTCTTTCTCACAGTTAGAGTTTGTTGAATTATCTAATTAAATGTAACGGGTTACTCAGCGTTAAGTTTTTTCTTTTTTCGTACTATTCCAGAATGTAGTGTTGATGATTATGCAAAAAAGAAGTGTTAATTGTTGTGATGGATGTATTTTTAGGAACCGGAGCTTCTTAGCGTTGATGCGGAGCGGATCCGGCGGCAAATGCAGGAGGTAGCCATAACGAATTACCGGTCGTTCATTTCCGCCGCGGATGCATTGAGAGTGATTCGTGAGGAAGTCACCTTTATTGACAAGCATCTTGAAGCCATGGTAATTTTTATTTTTAAAATAATTTGGTTTATATTTTTCATATTGTGTGTTATGTATTGTTCAGATTTTTCAAATGTCAGTTTTGATATCAATTAAGCTTAAATTGTAAGCATTAGTTGATTTCCTTAGTATTTCCTAATGCAGTTGGCAAGTACAAGATTAATTTCATCCAATTTGATATAATATTTCTTCATGAGCCGATTGACACATATCTGATTGTTGTGATGACTTTTCCAATTTCGGGAAGGGAATAGAACTTTAGATGCATCTTGGCCAATGTTGCGGGCTACATAGGGGTATGTGTTTGGTTTCTTGAATGTTACACCCCACTGGGTGGGCTGACCACATGGATCAGTTGACGCTACTGGATTGTATAGAAAATAAGTTCTGGAACTGCGGAATAGTTTTGTTCAAATAGAATGTTATGATTATAGAAAAGCAATTGCCATGTTAGGCCCTTGTAATTTTGATTGATTTCTTCTTGCATACAGTAAAAACACTTGTGTCGTTTTTCACATCAACCTCCTTTCTTACAGATAAATGAAGTCCCAAAGCTGACATCTGGATGCACTGAGTTCATAGAATCTGCAGAACAGATTCTGGAAAAGAGGAAGATGAACCAAACAATGCTAGCCAATCATAGCACTTTGTTAGACTTGCTAGAAATTCCCCAACTTATGGACACGTATGTTGAAATGATACATTCTCCATTGTCATGTTAATGTTTTGCATGGTGCATGAAAACACATCCTTTGTGATGACAACTAAGTCTTATAAATTTCTATGTTTTTGCAGTTGTGTACGAAATGGAAATTATGATGAGGCCCTAGATTTGGAAGCATTTGTTGGTAAACTTTCAACCATGCATCCCAAGTAAGTTTATATGTACCTTCCATATTTGTTAAACATGTAGTTTTCCATTTGGTTTTAAGGAAATGTCTTATTTCCTTTTTTCCTTTTTTGAAATGCTTATAGCTTCGTGTTATAATTTTTATTTTTCTTCTGGAGAGGTTGCCAGTTATTCAAGCATTAGCTACAGAAGTTAGGTTAACTACCCAATCACTACTTTCTCAGCTTCTTCAGAAACTTCGCTCAAATATTCAGGTTCCTGCCCATGATTTTATTTAATGCATGTACAAATGCTGCTTGATTCATCTGGAAAAATGTTTAGACTTTTAGTTTCTTACTAATGTTACCTTTGCTAGTTACCTGAATGCCTCCGCATTATTGGATATTTACGGCGAATAGGAGTATTTAGTGAGTATGGAATGCGCTTGCTGGTGAGACTTCATGCATTTTATTTTTCATACAATATTCTTCTGCCTTTGTCTTTTGTATTTAATTTCCAATACTATTTTAAATTACCATCTTCCTGCTTCTTTTTAACTCAGACAGTTATTTGATGTTAGTTCTTAAGATGCCGTGAAGCTTGGCTTACTGGTATACTTGAGGATCTGGACCAGAGCAATCCATATGAGTACCTAAAAGGGATGATTAACTGTCACAGAATGCATCTTTTTGACGTTGTTAATCAATATCGAGCAATATTTGCTGATGATACTTCAGGAAGTGAGGAAAATTATGATGGTGGGCTTCTTTTTAGTTGGTCAATGCATCAAATTACATCACATCTTCAAACTTTGAAAGTTATGCTTCCAAAAATAACTGAAGGTGGATCTCTCTCAAATATTTTGGATCAGTGCATGGTGAGCTTCTTCTTCCATAATTTTCTACTTGATGTTGAAATCGAAATGAATTGGTATATTTCTGTAGACTTAGGACCAGATTCCCCCACCCCAACACCCCCTGCAGCGTGAACATGCACACACAGTCACACACACACATACACATACAAACACAAACATTAGACTTAAAAAAAAAAAGAGATAAAAATATTTATTATTGCCCTCTCTGATATTCCTGCTTAGTATGATGATTATGTTTATACATATATATTTTAACTTTTGCTCCATGCAGAAGTTACATTAACATTACATTGTCTTATTGCTTTTCTCACAGTACTGTGCTATGGGACTTGGATGGGTTGGACTAGATTTTCGAGGCTTGCTTCCATCACTCTTTGAAGAGTAATACATAGTTCTTTTTATGATCTTCTCCAGGTTAAGTCATACTCAAAGCACATCATAATACACTTTGGTTTCTTTACAGGGCTGTTCTTAACTTATTCTCAAAGAATATGAGTACCACAGTAGAGAACTTTCAAGTAAGTTCAGTGCAGTTAAACTATTTTGCATGTGTGTAAACTGAAATTATGTATTTTCCATTTTTCATTAATTCAAATGAGCCAATGGCCTCCATATTATTCTCAGTAAGTAGGCCAATTTCATGTGATGATCAATCAAGTATTTGATTTGTTTTCAGTTGGTCTTGGATTCGCATCGGTGGGTTCCACTCCCAGCTGTTGGCTTCCCTGCAAATACTGTTGGTGAAGAAAGTCAGGAGGATGTCACTCCACCATCTTATTTGATGGAGCATCCACCTCTTGCTGTTTTTATTAATGGTAAGTCAAGTTATTGTTTCTTGCTAAATTGGAAATTGCTGATGCTTCATCATCTGCCTATATCTACAAATTCATGTTGCAAGTTCATATCAACTGCCTCATTTGAATAAGAGTATAGGATGAAGAGTTCTAATGCGTTCAAAAAGTGTAAATCAACCTTTCTTATTACTGTGAAAATACTCTACACTCTTGTAAAGCCAATCATCTTTATTCCAGTTCAATTCAGACCAACTTTGCCCCAATGATTACTTCTTGCAGAATGAATCCTCACAAAATCAACTGAATAAATTAAGGCATGTACTGCTGATAAAATTTGACATTTGTGATATTCCACTAAAATTCTAATTTCATACTCACTGTTTAATTTTTAAAAATTTGCAATTTCTCATCAACAATTGACACAGTAGTTGGATTAATCAAAACCAATTTCTAGCAGAAGTTATTGAATGGTGTAATTTCTGTTTTACAATATGGTCAATTGTTGATTGATACCACGTACACTCTTATCACTTTGTGTGTGTATGAATGTGTCTATAAACTTCTAGATCAGATAAAAAATATAAATGTCAATGCATAATGGAAATATTCATGGTTGATATGTGATGTTTGTAGCAAGTTTATTAATGTGTGCGTTTAATCTTATGATGGGATGTGCTATTGTGCTTCATCACTTAGTCCTCCTCCCCTAGTCAGTCTCATTTATCCTTGGATTCATTTGCACTGCTATCTCTTTGGTGGCTGCAGGTGTATCTGCAGCAATGAATGAGCTGCGTCCATGTGCCCCAATAAGTCTAAAACATGTCCTTGCCCAAGAATTGATTAAGGGATTACGAGCTGTTTCTGATTCATTGTTGCTGTACAATACAACTCGAGTGCTCAGAGCGAACGAATCAGGACTTTTCCTCTCACTCTGCCGGGCATTTATTGAGGTGCTTTATGATTTACATCCATGAGACTGATACTATAAAAATAATAACAAATTAACTAACCTTTGTCCCATTAAGTGGAGTACGATACAAAATTATTGTTTATAAGTTGAGCTGCTAATCTGCTCTCATGCTCTTTCAATAAATTACTGTAAATATATGTTCTTGATTCCTTGAAATTTTTATTTTGATGTATAGGTTGCTTATCCTCATTCTGCAACATCTTTTGGACGATGTTACCCCGGTGGAGCAACAATTATTATGGATGCTAAGAACTTGTATGACGGAATCAGCCGCCTATTAGAGACTTCCTCTGCTGCAAGAGAGCTCCCAAAACCAGTGAACAATGGCAAAGCAAAGGGTGCAGATGAGAATGGCGATGTTCCGGCAGCAGCAGAGAACGGAGAAACCACTACCGCCAAAGAATCCGAAGCCATCAATGCTGATGAGGTGGTGGTGGACAAAGTCCCTATTCCAGAGCCAGAACAACAACACACCAATACTGAAAAGCCCATGAATGATAGTGTGACATCTTAGTGATGGATATAAATGGATATAAATGTATTTCTGTTCTTCCCTTGTCTGCATTTTATTATTCTTTTGTATCTTCAAGAAAGGATGTCGCTAGGTATTTAAGAGATTGATGAGAATTAAAATTAAATTACGATCCAATTGGATTGATTTAAATTTGAAAAATAAAAATAATCGTTTGCCAATTGTTATGAGAGATTTGATGAGATAGTGGTGAGAGAATTCAAACCGTTATCTCACGTATATAGTGAGAGATAATCGTTTCAATTCTCTTTCCACTATTTCATCAGCATTTTTGAGTACTAATTGATTAAACATATCCATTTTAATCTCTTCTACTAACCTTTATGTACTAATTGCATGTTAAAAGATTGGATTATTGATAATGTTAATATTTTTTTTTATTATTATTTTTTTAAAAAATACATGTATCTCGTTTACTCTATAAATGAAATATATATGTTTCGCATCCACTTGTCTTATCTTGTTTACAAACGAGATGTATGTAAAATTATCTCGTTTACAGTGTAAACGAGATAAGAGAATGATATTTATTTCGGTAAATATTTTTTAAATTATTTATTTTGATAATTATTATAATTAATTTATTTATTAAAATAAAAAATCCTAATTATATATCATAATATGGAGGGTAAATGAATGATTAAATAAAATAGGACTTTAAATTATATAAATGCGATATTTAAGATTTGGTTATATTCTAATTCTTTTTTATATCTATATAAATTGTATTGATTTATAAGCTAGGTTTAAAAAAGAAGGTGAGACTAAGAGACGAAGATTGAATTAAGTTTTGATGTAAAATGTGGTGAAATAAGTTATGTTTCAATATCATATTTAGTTTAAGATAAATATAAAAATTGACAAATAAATTTGAAATTCAAAAAGTTAAATGAGAGTATTACTAAAAATAAAGGTTATAAAAATTTCAATTTCAGTCCTTAAAAAATTCAGCTCCACATGTCCCCACTTTTTAAAAGTATTGAAAGAACTGAAATTATGTTTCGAAATTAAAATTTTAGTTCCAATCTTTTATCACCAAACAAAATACTCAATCTCCCAGTGTGAGTCTCAATCCCAAGAAACAAACGCAGTCGTAGGATTTTTATCTATTTTAACATAAACCGCAATAGGTCGTAGCGGTTTATGTATATTATGGTTTTAAAGCATAAACCTACAAGTGACAGCGATTTATAAAAGATAAAAATTAACCATAAAACTCCATAAGTTGTTACGATTTCTGAGGTAAGAACCGTGTGGGTCTTAAACTACTATAAGTCACCGCAATTTATACACATAGAAATTTCAAAAAAATATTGGAGAGTTTTCTATAGAGAACTACGAAAATCACGCAAGGTTGGAACTATGGCAAAGGAAGAAGATCTGTACCGGCTTAACGATGTTGTCCATATTGCTTGGTCTACCAATGAAGAGGTTAATGCATAATTTTTTTGTTTGATTAAAAAAAAGTAACTTTATTTATTATATGCTAATTTTCTTGGTTATTAGTGATTTTGTTAAGTAGGATGTGTAGATTATTGATATTGTATTAGATAATATAATATTTTTAAAAATTTTAATGATGAGTATATGACATTATAATTAGGGTCAACTTGTTATTTTGTGCTCCAACCGACTAGATATATATATATATATACAATGTTGGGAGGTAACAGAACATGTCTCTTCACGATCGAGTTATCCCCTTGGAGAGCGCCCAGTTGTACCACATGGCAAGGCTGAAAAACTATTGATTCATGCTGAATGAACCTTTGGTTACAGCATTCATTGAGAAATGTCGCCTTGGGATGCATATTTTTCATATGTCATTCGGAGAGTACACAATAAGACCGCAATGCTTCTTGCCATGGTGGACTGCACACCAAGAATCCGTCGCATCAACTTGCTATAAAATTCCTCTCAATCTCTAAAGATTTGTGCTATTGCCTTTCAGTTCGGGAGCCAAATCTTTCTGTAACTAGGTCTGAAACCATAACTTACCTCTATTGTTTGTTGCAAAACCTTTATTGTACCGCATCATCCACCCTGACTAACGAAAAGAGAAAGCACATATTAAGTGATAATCAAGCTGCATATAATCGCTTAATATCTATTATACCTCCTAACCTCTCAGGTACTCTTTTTTTGTCGAAGTGAGTTATGTATCAACTAATTGCAGCTTCTACCAAATTCTTTGTACTTTTTATGGTACTTAAGATGACCTAACTCCAACACTATGTACTCTACTCTAAAACGGATGCAATAATGCTTGACATTAAGCACAACTTTCACTTTATTCTTGAATGACTGTCCAATCTAAAATTCTGTTAGAGCATTTGTATCGTGCAATTTCTGGCCATCAAAAACAGACTCAAAATCCAATTATTGCAACATCGTATCCAAGTTTAGGGTGAAAAAGTGTGGTAGTATTGCTGTGTGTCAGAACTTGATGGACATGCTGTGTACATGGATAGCTCCTTCTATCTTTTATCAATGTCCCCAACTATCTCGATTCTAGCTCCACTAGTTCCTCCTCTAAATCGTTGTCTCACAATGCATTTTAAACCCAATCTGGTTCTCCGTCCTCCTCACCAACAGCAATCATGTGAAAGCTACCAGTCATCGCAACCACTAGCTCGCCGAAGAAATAATCATCTCCAATAACACATGCATCCTAATCGACACGGTCACATGGTTTAAAGCAACTGCAAAATATGGGGATGCAACCAATTCTGCAGCTGGTGCAACCATAGGCATCGAACTAGAAGTTCCCCCTCAGCCAAACGATTGAGGATTCAAAGCTGATCCCCCTGAATTGGCGATAACATCCTCCAACTTTGCAAATAACTCATGGGTTCTCACCTCAAAAAAATTTCTTTGACAATGAAAAAGTACTTGCAAATCTTCATCGGACCGTAGAACAAACATGTCGTACTTCACACCGCTTGATACAGCAGCAATGAAAATCTTGTAAAATAATTTTTCCACCCGCTTGATTCTACACATTCCAAATTTTTGTAATATACTGATTTGAACATTTACAAAACTATTTGATGAACAGAGAAAAATACTCAAAAACTCTTTATTTGTAAATTTTATACCCTGTCTTTTGCTCTAAAATTTTTTGTGTAGTGCACAAAAGTTAGAAACTATTTTTACTAGATGTTATAGTTATTTATTTGATATCACAATAACCTTCGATCAGTATTTACAAAACAATCCACGTTCATAAACTACCACAATTAAGAGAGAAATTAGGTTTAGAGCATAAACAACTACTATCCATTGCGATTTATGGATTTATTTTTCTTTTTCAAAAATAGTTGTCACTACAGTAATTTACGCTTAGTTATTCTCTTTTTATAATCCGATATAAATTATAAAGGTTTATGCTTTACATGATACTGCATAAACAATGAATATCTTAGGTAGATTACATGTAAAATCCTAAAATTCTACAACTAATTATAGTTTACATAAAATTAGATCAAGACTCTATTGTAACAAAATGTCAATATTTGTGTAAATTAAAATTTTATTTTATTTAGTCTTGGCATTTATCTTAATATGGAGGTAGATAAATTAAAGGGGACATGAAATATAAAATACAAGTTATATGACATCTTTTTCGATCGATATACACGTTACAATTCCAGATGATGTGTAAATATTTGTGATTGCTTAAATAAATATACCGATGTTGAATGGTGAATGCTGAATTAGAATAAAGAAGTTTATATTTTATAAATACAATAGTGGTGGAGATGTATATGTGCCTTCAAATTTCGTACGTGAGATGTAACAATGGTTCTCGGGTTGAGATGCTATATTCCATTGTCATTTTCATAATTTTCTACAATTTTCTTTTCCTTTTAATTGTCATGATTCAATGAATATAGTTATGGAAACGACTTACCAAAGTCCATGTGAAAAATGAGTGCCAATGGAAGAGAAAAAACAAAAATATTATATACACATAAAAAATTAATTATTAAATTAATTATGATATAATTTTACATAAATAAATATATAATTTAATTATTTTTTATATATATTTTNTATTATGGTTGTCTAAAATAATACACAAGAACGCAACCTTTTAAGCATATCCATATATATAAAGTGTGATTTTCGTTTATGAAATCTCGTCACTGTAGCAAAAGATTTTTTACGCCTAATTTCCTTTATTTTCTAACATACATTTCAACACTTGCAACTTTCATTTTTCAGCATTTGTGCATTGAGATTTGACAGCACCGAGAAAGATAACTACTTTAAATATGGAAAATTTAAACTTCTTCACTCTCTAACCTTTAATAAAATATTTTAAAAATGGTGCAGCTATCAGATTTTATAATTGTGAAAACTCTTTTTTATTAAGAACTGCTGTTTTATTCATTTTCTTAAATCCTATCTAATATATAATATAATTTATTTAAATTAGCATTTTATCGATGTTAGAATATAATTAAGATAAATTAGTATTATTTAGTATATCTGAATATTTATTATAGAATATTACTTTTTTATTATTATGATTCTCTTAGTACCTATAAATACATTTCTATAATACACAAATCCTACCTCCAATTTAGTCTCTTGTTTCTAACATGATATAACCATGGTATCCTCCTTAAAGAGGATATTCTTGCGGTGAAATCACCGTAGTTTTTGTATTTTTTTTCTATGCCATTTTTCTTTTCTTTTTGTCACTCTTTTGCTATTTTTTTCACCTCACCGACTAGTTTATTTTCTCTGCCTTGTATTTTTTCGAGTCAGAACGATCAAACACCATTGTCATCCGCTGCTTACCTATTCTCGGCAAGAAATCATATGGTTTTCGCCCTCCTTCAGCAGTTTCGTTAGCGTTCTCTCGTGGCTGTTCCGGCGTTCTCCCGTGGTAGTTTCGTCTGCGTTTTCTCTCGTGGTAGTTTCGTCTGCGTTTCGTCTGTGTTTTCTTGTGGGAGTTCCGTTTGCGTTTCTATGCGACAGTTCCATCTGCACTTCTTTTAAATAGCGGCAGTTCCGTCTGCGCTTCCTTCAGACAAGTGGCTGTTTCGTCTGCACTTCTTTCAGACTAACGGCACCCGTTTTATCAGTTTATGCAGTTTTTTCTCTTTATTTCGTTGTTTTAAATAAGTTTCAAATTGTCACTTGAGTTTGAGGGGATGTTAGAATATAATTTAG
The DNA here is from genome assembly GCF_000817695.3 of Arachis duranensis. NCBI lineage: Eukaryota > Viridiplantae > Streptophyta > Magnoliopsida > Fabales > Fabaceae > Arachis > Arachis duranensis. The sequence goes on along the minus strand of NC_029781.3, from coordinate 2,449,737 downwards.
GACCAATTAGGATCAATTAGTATTATTTAGTATATCTGAATATTTATTATAGAATATTACGTCTTTATTATTACGATTCTCTTAGTACCTATAAATACCCTTCTATATTGTATCATTTTAGACAACTTGAATAGACAACTTGGTTATACTCAATAATACACAAATCCTACCTCCAGTTTAGTCTCTTATTTTAACAATAGAATATTCCATCAAGTGTCGGTCGGGGGTTCGAATCCCGCCTTGTGCATGCAGCAACCCATTGGCCAGCGGCAAACCCTTAAATGGAGCTCAGTACCGCGGTGTATATATTTATATAATGTAAAACAACAAAATCAACTATAATTTAGTGATTAAGAGTTGTGTGTAAGCAATTTTGATCGTCTGATAATCCTAGTAATTATGAAAATGTAAAATATGACATATACTTTTTCATTTTATTTTACCATAACCAAAAATTAGATATTGATATATTTTTTATGTTAATAAATAATGATATATCATATATGATAAACTAATATCTAGTGTTTTTTACTTTTTGGGCTGGAAATTAACTTCTAGTCCTTTATCCAGTTTTTAAAGCGGGCCCAATGTTTGGGCCCTTCATCTAGTCCATTAAAGAATGAGCCTTTTTTTTCTTTTGAGCTAACTCAAAAAAGTAAAACTGAAACAATACCAACCATATTATGGTAGCTATTGAGCCTCACAACATTCCTCTTATCATATTATGGCAATCCAACCATATTTTCTTAGAAGAATGTTATACAGCTGTCTTTAAAATTAAAAAGAATGTAACCAACTTGGGTTGGTCGAGTAGTTAGCTCACTCGTTCGCTTAAGCAAGTGTCTGATGTTCGAATTCCGCTTAGTGCATGCAACAACTCATTGGCCAGCGGCAGACCCTTAAATGGAGCTCAGATTTGCGACGGATTAGTTTTTAACCTGTCGGGTTGGGGGATACCATGGACAACAAAAAAAAATAATAAAATAAAATAAAAAAGAATGTTATACACATCACTTTTAATTTTTAGATATTTTTGAAGTATTTGATTGTAACTTTTGTTAAACCATAATTTGTGCACCTACTACTATTGCTAGTAATATAACAACTTCAAAAAAGCTATGTCCATAATCGAATTGTTAGGCCAAATTTCAAATAATGAATCGTTTTGAATTGTAAGATCCATAAACATAATGCAACATATATGATATATATAACATTTTAGACCAAGAATCCACAAAACACCGTCAACATAGGTTAAGATCAAGCTAACCTTGACCAGATTATTTTCAATTCTGTATTAGATCAACATAGGTCCCTGCATTCCTCAAAAGTTTACTTCAAATTTTTATTACAATTTTTCAAAGGTTAGCATTAACTTCCTTAGTATTTTAGTCATTGTTCCCGACATGACACATTGATGGGTCCCAAAACGCATTAGATCATGTGTAGCCAGACAAAGTAGCTTGTCAGGAAAGTGAAATTTCAACTTTGTACTTAACAATTGCCAAGAGATCAAAATTTAATGCTTGTTTGACTTTTGTAAACTTTGTGAAGAAAACTCACTCCTTTTATAAAATAAAAATCCATAAACCTAGCCTCAAGTTGCAAAGTGAGAATAGCCTAAACCTCATTCATTTAAGAACATTAAATTACCAACCACTTTGGTGCTTGTATATTACCCTAGGAAGTTTAATGTGATGAAGGCTTTACATTGTTCATAAAGTGTGATGCTTGGGCCCTGTAATGTAACATGTCATTGAGTTGCCACAGTCACTTTCAAATATTAAATGATTTCAATATAATTATTGTCTTGCAACTTTAGATATAATTTCATTCCACGAACATGACCGTTAAGATGTCACATTCAGCAAGACTGATTCCATTATTGCAACTATATAATCTTGAAGTCTAGTTTATAGGATACTCAGCCTAGCAACTAGAGCTATTATACCAAAATATCTAGTTTATTTTGTTAAGAACATGAATAAAAATGCATAAGGTTTGGCATAAAAGTGTCTTACATAGGTATGCATCTCCAATATGTCAGTGAGCATGCATAAAAAGATTAGTTACAGAAGCAGTTAATTGGTCATAAGCCAATTTAAGAACAAATCATCCAAAGTTTTCCTTCAAACAAATCCAGAGTTATCATAACAAATCACCAAACAACTGGAACTAAACACTTTCTTCAGCTACCTGAAGTCAGTGTCATAATACTACTTTCTAGTACACATCAGGATTCTCAGCTCAACACTGCAACACACCCTACAAAGAATATGAACAAATATCTAAGAACAGTGATTCAAGGAGATCATAACTACACAGTATATGCCAATAATGACTAAATGAAAATCACTTACTTTGGTGAAGTTACTCTCAACAGCTTTAGTCCTGAGAGTGTGGCCGGGAGGAAAACTATCCTCGGCGTGTTGAGTAAATGTAGGGACTGAACTCAATTGCCGAGTGATCAAAGGTCGGTCAGCCTCCTTGTTTGCAATGTGAGGGTCCTCGGTTAAAGAGAATCCGAAGAGTCTGCAGCTACTTTTACACGAAGATGCCAACTCTTGACTTTCTCTCATTGCCAATGCTGATTCAACAGACTTTGAAGTGCCCAACTGATTATGGAAGTTAAACATGCCAAGGGAGTTCATATCTTCCTTAGCTCTTCCAGAGAAAATAGGCTCATCAGTTGGGAACGATGCAAATGTTCCACCTTTCACTTCAGTTGCATAGGGACGTCGGTAATGGACTGTACCCTCTATCTCCTGGCTACTCTTTTTATCATAATCAGAGTTTGAAAGAGGATTAACCACTTGCTGGAACATTAACACAGATGAAGGAGACGACACTTGCATTGATGCTACAGATGCATGCAGATGTGATGGATTGTCATGCACCTGGGTTGACCATCCATTTCTGGGGCTAACCAGATGATAACCATCAAAAAGTCCAAAGCGACCATTTGTGCGAGCCTCATCAAAAGACAAGGCCCTTCCATATGGTTGGCTTGGAAATATTTCTTGACCTTGCAAGACCTTTTGGAACCGGAATGATTCCCCAAAGCCTGTGCCATTGTTGTAGGAAAAATCAGAGCCGGCTTGAGGGATTCTGATATTACTTCCTACAACCGATGTCCCAGAACCAATAGAACCAGGATAACACCTCCCTAACTCTGATAACCTTGGACTCTGAGAATTAATACCATCAAAAGGGGTATTAACACCCAAAATTTCTTGACCTTGCAAGACCTTCCGGAACCTCAATGATTCCCCAAAGTCTGATGTTCCAATCCCATCTGTAATGAGCAATAAGTCAACATCTTATCAATGTTGATGCATGATGTAAAACTGCTCAAATAAACAAAAGGAAAATGTAAACTTACTGGGAAGTGGAAATTCTAGTTTCCCTGAAGATCCAATTCGGCTCCTCTTCAAACCGGCTGCCATCAAGTTATTGGAAGTAGGAGCAGGCCCAGATGGCTCAATCTCCCATGGGGAAACCCTGTTATGCCTACTTGCTTCAACATCATCCCACCTTACCTGTAGGATAAGAACTTCTCGTTACCTTCTATTTTGATATAAAAAAGTAATGACCACAACATAGACCAGACTAATAACTACGAATAAAAAAAAGGAATCTATTTTGATGTCAATGCATTAACAAAGCAAACAAATTTATATTTATATAGGTACTCCAGCTGAAATTTCCTAATTATACGTGCAAAAAGTCTAATCAGATGGATGATAACCATCAACAAGTAATAAAGATGTCACTAGCAATAAGTAGACTACTTTACTGTTATTGGTTTTATTTCTCTCATGTGAAGCCAACAGATTAGGCTGTCATCATCATTGTGGATTTTGAAATTAAAATGATAGCTGACTTTTATGTTTTCTACCTTGGACTGCCATAGCTTATGGTTTAGGTACCTAGAATTTCAAAAGCATTAGTGGAGGCACGTTGTTAGCATTAGTATACATTAAAGTTGGCTTTAGTTCTAGGATACAGATTTTCCTATAACCTATCCATGTTAAGACATGCAACATTTAATTTGCATGCTTAGGGCCAAATATACAGGAGTCATTAGATTCTTCAGAGGCAGTAAATCAATTTTATTTTTGAGGTCTTACTCATCAGCATAAAATTATCAAGCCTTGCAATATGAAAACACAGCCACATGCTCATGCTAAAAAACAATAACCATATTCGATTGTAGAATTATCACGGCAACATACCAGAAGGCATCTCCATTTTGAACCTGGCCATCTAACTGGATCCGCATCACCAATGCCAGCAATTAATCCAGTGAATCTGCTCAAGAGAAGTTTGAGTGAAATCATTTGGTGATAGGTTGATTATATAGAGCAGGTTTATACAAGACAACTGAGTGACTGACAAACCTGCGCTCTGCAGCATCTTCAGTTTCGAAGCGCATCTGGAACCTCATTCCAACTGAATAACAAAAATCAAGGCTCTTTAAAAATTTGTGGGGCGGTATGATGAATTCCGAGGAGCTCACCCTGCAAGGGATCAATGCATTAGATGGAAAGAGAGATGAGACCAAAGCATAAGTTCAGCAAGGCTCTATGCACTTGTTGCCACCAATTGTTTTAAAAGAGTTTTTAGTTGTGAAGTTGATAACAATATAACAGTGTTGTCCACAGTTGACTCTATATACACATGAACATAAAAAAACATAATTAAGTTTGCCAATAAACAATAGCAGCTATGTTGAAAAATCTAATTGATAAGTAATGACTGTATTTGACATAGGGGATGAACAAAATGTAAACATCTGGTGAAGAAGATAAACACCTTGGATTATAGCAAACACTAAAGGCACTTCTCGAAGACAAAGCATTAATAATATTCATGACTGAGCCTGGATTCAGTTGCTGAATAGAAGGAGTGGCAAAGATACCACCATTCTTCAACTGAGCAGCCCTACGAATCCCTAGTCTTAATTCTCCATCGTCACCCCTAAGGAATAACACAGCATCTCCAGACACAAGCTTCTTCTTGTTCACAAATGCACTCCATCCAGTTGTGAGCAAATGTCTCCGTGGCTGCCCTGCTCATAAAAAGACAAGAAATGATTACTCCGCGCATGCAGACACATAAGAGTGGTAATGAATGAGATACCTCTGTATATATGTCTAAACCTCCATTCAAGGCCATGCAAATCCTTCGCCACAAGCTCTTGTGAAGGCCTCTGTTGACTGTAATCCTAAAGTGAGCAATAAAACATAATTTCAAATTGTCATAAAGAGAATGAAAGAACAAAAGTCTTAGATCTGCTAACTTCACCACATCAACAGAACATTTAGAGGATCAGACTTGACTGCAGCATATAAAAGTAGGATAAATTATTTGAACAGTTCTCTTTGACAATGAGAAAGGAGTGCCTCATAGTTCATAATTTACCAGAGGAGGAAAGCAATCTTCAGCTGCTCGACGAGGCACAGAAAATCCACCATGAGTGCTAGTGTCAGAAGCAGTAAGAGTCTTGCAAAACATATGGGGTGTTGTTGACTTCACCACAGCTTCAGTATCATCTTCTTCACCATCAACATCAACTACCCCATGCCGCAAGTTTTTCTCCACTTGCTACAATTATAGTAACCAAGTTCAACCATCTTTTTTTTGTTTTTTGAATAAAAGAAATCAACTAATAGAGGCGCTTCATTTAATAGTAAACACATATCTTTCCTTTCCCTTTCACTCTTCTAACAAGAAACTTTGTACTTCTCTTTTACCAGTTAGAAAGTAAAGTTGAAGAGCTAGGTAGCATAGACAAATACACAGGTACCGTTGTGTACTTTTTGTGTTATTTGGTTCCCAGAAACATGACACGCAGCTAAATTAAGCAAAGCTTAGTCAATCTTACTTTTAATTGACCCATAAGGCCTAGGCACTAAGTATTACTACAATGTTGAGAGAATATGAAGTATTGTTTCTCAATGTCTTCTTCAAATCTAAACTAAAACAAATTAAGATCATAAATATCCTAAATTCAGAATTCAGAATTCATAGTCGTGTATAAACCTCACCTCACTTTCAGGAACCAACAAGACCTGGCAATAGACTTCATCACTGCCTTCCTCTGCCTGCTCAGAAAAAGAACAAACATTTCATGAAATTTTCAACACAAGCCAAACTACAGCCACACTTTACACCAGCACAAAGGGGCAAAGGATATTTTTTCCTTGACCTATCAAAATCACATTGCAGTAATAATAATATACAAAACACAGGTCAGTCACAAATTGCTAAAAGTTGGCAAGTAAATCATTTTACCCAACAAAAATTTCTCAGCAAACATAAACAAAGAAACATTCCCAGAAGAAAAAGCTATCAAATTTGAGAATGAGAGAGACTTTACATGGAGCTTCACATCAAGAACACGACAGCAGACATGAGGTGGGATGTTATAGGCAGTGACGGGAAAATCCTGAGCCTGTTCAAAGTGGCCTTGTGGTAAGTACACAACCACGCTTCCTTTCTTTGGGAGAGAGATCATAGGGCCAGCACAAGCATGCCATAGCTCCAAGCACACAGAAGAAGAAGAAGAAGGTGGAGCCAAAGCTGAAGCTGAAGTGCTTATACCAGAGTGAGAAGGTGATGAAGCAGAGCCTGTGGATGCAGATGATGGTGTTTGTGCTTCATCTTCCTCTGTGGTGTTGAGATCAATCAACCCCATGGGAACAGAACCCAGTTCTGGTTGCAATGTTAGGGAATCTAAAAAGAGTGTCTGAAGAAGAAGAAAAGGAAATAGTTTGAAAGAGAAAGAGGAAGACAGGGGAGATTTGAAGGAGTGGTTTTTTCATGTCTGCATTTTTCAGAGAGCGTGAAGGGTTCTGTTGTTAAGAGCAACTTTGGCATTGCTAAAAGAGGCTGACCCCAATACTCCCAAAAAGAAAGAGACCCTCTTTCTGTGTCTTCTTTCTCTCTCTCTCACACACACACTGAGCTATCACACTCTCTCTGCTAATATTATTTTCCCCCCTCTTTGTTTCTTTTTTTGGGGGGGTTCTTTTCTTTTACTTTATTGTTGGTTTTGGCTGGAGGAGTGAACAAGAGTGGAGCGATGCGAATGAATGAGTGATTGGGTTTTTTTGGGGTAGCATCAAATCAAGCTTTCATTGGGATTTAAGTTGGGGCAATATAAAAATGGGTTTTTTATTATCCCCTCTCTCTCTCTCTCTCTCTTCCCTCATCTATTTAACTATTTTTTATTATAAAAAAAATAATCTTTTTTAATAATTATTTATTGGAGGGGCTTTTTTGCTTGGCTGCAGGCTGAAGCAGGAGCAGTGCTGCAGTTGCTGCAATGCTGAGACTGTTGGGTGTGATGTGTGGCAGAGAAAGTAGAGAGAGAAAAGAAAGAAAGAAAGCTACAAAGAACACAACACAGCACAGAGACTGTAGTAGTAGTAGTAGTAGTGCCTCACAATGTTTTTGATGGCTATAAAGACCAATAATAAATAAATAAATAATAAAATAAAAGATAGATAAATAAAATAAAAAGGGTAATTTAAGACTGTACGGCAGCCCTGTATTTCCGGGCGGATGTCTATTCTGTCCCCTTCTACTTCACCAAATCTCACACCTATCCCTCTTTGTTTAACCTTAACACACAACACCTCACAACAACATGGTTTTGATGTCAACAATTTTTAAGATTAGGTCACTCTATGGTTCTGTTTCATCACTTTAGATTTTGATTACATCTCAGTTTCCATAATGGTATTCTTGACACTTAACTTTCTTTTTTTTTTTTTAATTTTGTTGACCATTGCTATTGGATTGTGTACAGAGATTCTCCTACCCATTTAGGATACTGTTTCTGTACGGACTTGAAGAGGCCTAAGTACTTGTATTGCACCATTTTTTGCATTCTGGACTTGTGGTATGTGGGTTTTACCCTAATAAATAAATTCGTATTGTATTTTTGCAATTGCCAACATTGGGATATAGTTAGGGTAGAATATTTTAGCGAGTTAATAATTAAATTAATTCTTAAAAGATAAGATATTTTTTAAATTTATTTTTGAAATATCTTTTTAATTAAATTGATTTTTCAAAAGTTATGAATTAATCATATTTGTCTTTCAGTCACTCTTTTAACAATTTTTTTCAAATATTGATATTATAAAACATTAATTGATAACATATATAATACCTAATATGTCTAATTGAATATTAACCAAATATTTTATAAAAATTTATTAATTTAGTCATTTTTTTGAATTACGAACATCCTATTCTTAGTTGAACATGTTTTCTGTCATGTATGTTATCAATTAATATTTCAGATTATCAATCGTTGACGAAAATTGTGAATAGAGTAACTGAAAGAAAAATATGATTAATTTGTAATCTCTGAAAGACCAATTTAGTTAAAAAAATCTTTCAGTAACAAATTTAAAAAATGTCTTATTTTTCAAAAACTAATTTAACTATTAACTCATATTTTACTTTTTTTTCTTTAAAATATAAAGAGATTATCATCACAAAACATGAAATATAGAGATCAATAAAGGAATAAATTTGCCAAATTCAAGTTTTACATAATTTAAATTTATAAAAGTATTATTCATACATTAAAATCAGTCACTAATATATTTGTATATAAATACTATATAGTTTAATTTATTTTCAATCTAAATTTATATTTTAACATATATTTTATACTAATGGCTAATTTTAGTGGTGAATTTTAGTGTACACATAACATAATCCTTAAATTTATTAATAATTTCATGAGAAAAAATAATTAAGATATTAATACATATGATATTAATTAATTTAATAAAGGATATCAAATTATCTAATAAATTAATATTATTATTTTTACATAAAGATATATTTATATAAATAATCACTTTCATTATAAATGCTCATATTTGGCAGACTTTAATGGTAAACGTTGACAATTAACTTTAACAGCTAAAAGAATAATAAATAGACAAGTGAAAGACAAATGGGATTTTATTATATAGTTGTATGGTGTTTTTAAGCATATTCATATATTATTATTTTCTTTTTCGCTTTACAAAAACGGCCAATTACTTTGCTAACTCAAGTTTAATTTTGACTTTGTCATTAGGGTCCTATATATCATTATTATTATTGGCTGCTTACTTAGACAAAAAGTAATGACAAATCCAGATAGATCACTAAGCCTAACCAATTATGCAACTGGAAAATTAATGGAAAAGTTTCTTTTATTCTTTCTTTCTTTCTTTCTAGCCTACTTCATAAAGTTTCTTGAGGCCATCCTTTCTTGCAAATATGGCATGTTAGTTTAATCATTCATGTCCATGCTTACACCTTTCTCTTTTAAATATATATATTGCTAAGTTGCTGTAAAGTTAGAAGACATGTCAGATTCTCAACATGATTTTAGCAGAAAATATGACAATAATAAGATTATATTCAAATATTGCCGGGTTTTTTCTTTACTGTTTTCTGAAAATTACTAACTAGTTAAATACTTAAAAACTTAAATAATATTAGTGATGATCAATACATAAGAATTAAAAGTTTAGTATAGAGGATGATGCATAACTATATAAATTTTTAGGCCAATATGACCAGCAAATAATGTAGACATTGGTCAACAAGTTTAATTATTAGCAAGGAATATCTCTATGTTAGGCAGAAAATGGTGAAAGGAGGTAATCCATGGATATTTATTATGGACACAACACCATCATCAGGTAGGCTCCATTTGGTTAATATATATACTATATTAGACTTTTTCATCGTATAAAGAAGGTGGGTAAAGTATTAAATTAGTTTTTTATAGTTGGACGTAATTTTATTTTTGTTCTTAAAATTTAAAGTGTCTTATTTAAATTAAAAAAAGTTTTATTTAGTTTTATTATAGTTATACTGTGAGGTCAAAATTAAATAATTAATATAATGTCTTATATGACAGCAGTATAAGAACAAGGTCGATAATCTGAAAAATAAGTACAAGCTCTAGAGGTACAAAATCTACCGTAGATGCCTCAATACATTTATTTATTATTTTTCTTATAATTTAAATGAAATATTTTCTACAGAATTAAAGAGAATGATAAAAAAATGTGTCGATGCATCCACGGTTGATTTTGTGTCTTTAGAGCTTCTACTTGTTCTCTATATTATCTATCTTGTTCTTGTACTGCTGTAATGTAGGACATTCCGTTAAATAAAACTCTTAAAACCTCAAGTATCAAAATAGGATTACGTCCAAATGTAGGAACCAATTTAGTACTTTTCTCAATAAAAAATATACATAAGATAAATTATTTATTTCATGAAATATCTTTTAATGTATATAATCAATAAAAAATATTTTTATTATTTCAGAAATT